>NC_142932.1:84997014-85002014 GCF_046866305.1 Octopus bimaculoides
AGTCACAAAACATACATACATACACAAATATCCACCCGATTAAAATACAATTTTTCAAAATAACCCCTACTTCGTATCCCCTCCTCTCTTCTTAATACTTCTACATCCTGTCCCCCTTCTAATTTCTCCACTGGTAAATACTATTAATTTCACTCATCTACCCTACCTCTCTACTACCCACCACCATCTTTCCGTTTTATCAACCTACCAACTCCTACCCTGACCCGAACCTTCGATTACACTAGCACCTGCTCCTTCCATCGCTAACATTTCCTTCTCCCTCTCTCCTTGTCTTATTTACAATCATTTTTGTCGTTGTTGCGGCCTTCTTGAGTATATTTATCTTGTCCGGTAAACTTTGTTTTTTGATTTTTTTTTCCCCGCTTCTTTAGTTTTATTGGGTTGTCTGAAAATTCGTTCGTTTCTTTCCAATGTTATTTGAATTAACCTAAAAAAAAATATTTTTTTATCATCGTGTTTTTTTATTCCTTTTAGTTTTTTTTTGGGGGGGGGGAGTTTTATTCTTCTCCAATTTTTGTTTATTGTTTGCGAAATTTAAATAAATTTTACCTTGTTTTCAGTCATATGACGATAGAGTGCCAAGTAGAAAAGGATGAGCATTTTCGACACCTGCTTCTCTTCACTTTCAATCAAGGTTCCAAACCTGCCAAAGCCGCTCAAGACATTTGTACTGTGTGTGGAGAAAGCGCTATTACTGAAAGAACTGCGCAGAAATAGTTTTTCACGCTTCAAGAAGGGAAAATTATATCTCACAGACTCTCCGCGTTCCAGCCGACCTGTTCAAAGAGGATCAACTGACGATCTCATCCATGAGAATCCGCATCAATCCACTTGAGAATTGACCCAGCTGATAGGATGCTCTTGTGATACCATTACCCGTCACTTTCACTCGACCAGCAATCCGACCGGCAGCCCGACCGGCAGCCCGACCGGCAGCCCGACCGGCAACACGGCGTGCTTCTTCAACACAACAACGTGCGCCCTACATCGCTAATTTAACAAAAATGTTATTCAAGAGCTCAGTTAGGAAGTTCTAGCCACCCAACGTTTTCTCCTGATAAAGGGCCTTCAGAAAATCATCCTTTTTCGGTTGTGGAGTTTAAAACATGACTCGACGAATTCATTAAGTTAAAACAATGATTTCTATCGTCAAGGAATTGATGGATCGTTGGCCAAGAAGTCATGAACAATGTTTGGTTTGTTAACATTATTGATTAAAAATAAGGATTAGAATGAATGGAGGGTAAATAAAAAGTGATCAAATTTATCTGACCATCCAATATGTCTCTCACTTGTGCACTGAATCTTTTTTCTCACGTCTCTCATTGCAATCTCACAGTTTACCCAGTGTTGTTCTTCATTCGATCGCTCGGTGACAATTCCTGAAAATCAGACCTTTCTCTTTCTACGTGTCAATTCACGTGGGCTGGACACGCGGTCATAGGGTATTTTAATTATATCAAGTATAAAGATGATATATGTTCTTCTCTTTCTCTTTTAAATTTTCTCTTTTAAATGCATATATGGGTACAGGACGTAACCAACGGTGCAAATAATATGAGACACGTAAACAAACTAGTTAAATGCGTAAACAACAATAAAAAGATGGAAAACAGGACAAGTAAAAACAGAGAAAGGACCCTTCATCAGTTGTCGGTTGTCTACATATATATACATATATATAACAAATAATAAATGAGTATATGCATATATACGTACAGATATGCGCATACCTACGTTTACCTGTATATATAGGTGCATATCTGGGTACAGGACATTGCAAACAAAACGTAGATAAGAAAATAATAATAACCAGAGTACAGACAACACACAAGCCACATAGAGAACATTTTCCTTCATCAGCTACCCCCATTTTAACACTGGCGTTTCGAAGAGTTGGGCAGGACGCATCGTTAAAATGGCTCTTCCCATGGACCACAAATTAAATTTGTATACACAAATTAAACCTGTGCCATGGAGGAATGTCGTGGCGGACAAAAAACAAGACAGGAAAACAAACGGAAAAGAAAACAAGACAGGAAAACAAACGGAAAAGGCTATGCGGCTAGACGTGAAAAATTATGTGTATATGAACGCTGTGAGGCACGAACTGAAAAAGACGGGACGAAGTAAGTTCGCGTGTTTGCTCGGCGATAGCCAAGGAAGAAAAGGATTAGTGACCGGAAGCATGTGACCAGGGAGGGGTAAGGAAGAGAGAGAGTGGTAGAGGGAGAAACAAGGGGAGGAAGTAGAAGAAAGAGAGGAAGAGA
This sequence comes from Octopus bimaculoides, assembly GCF_046866305.1. Taxonomy (NCBI): domain Eukaryota; kingdom Metazoa; phylum Mollusca; class Cephalopoda; order Octopoda; family Octopodidae; genus Octopus; species Octopus bimaculoides. Next base: position 84,999,306 of record NC_142932.1, read on the forward strand.
GAAATATAGTAGTAACAGAAGGAAAAACGAAAGGGGAAAGAGAGAGATATAGTAGTAACAGAAGGAAGAACGAGAGGGGTAAAGAGAGATACGTAGTAGTAACAGAGGAAGAACGAGAGGGGGAAATACATACATATATTATGTGAGTGTACGTACGTTTTTCTTTCTCTTTTTAATTTATAATAAATTTTGACAGACCACCTACTTGGTAGCAAGGTTGTGAAGGAAAGCATCTGGTTTTGTTCATCATCCTTTAAATCGTAAGGTCTTGCAGATTTTTATAATTCCAGATATCGTGATTATTTATAGTGAATGTATGTATGTATATATGTATGTATGTATAGAGAAAGGGAAGGGGAGAAAGAGAGAGAGTGTGTGTGTATGTCTATGCGTGAGTATGTGTGTGCTTATGTACGTCTATATATACATACATTTATATACATATATACATATCATTTTCATTTTATCTAGTTTCAGCTCTTGAGCTGTGGCCATGCTGGGGCACTGCCATTATATAAACACACACACACACACACACACACACACACACACACACACAGTCTGTCATACCGGCCATGACGAAGGGAAATAGCCCTGAAACTCGAGTCGCCTTTATATATTTATATTTATATATTTATATATTTGATCCTTTATATTGAACACTCAATATTTCATCTACATTCAATACTTTCTTTCATGGTGCCATCCATTTTTATTTTATTTTATTTCATATTATATATTGTATATTATATTATATATTGTATATTCCATATTCTATACCCCACATTGGTTCTGCAGGAATATAAATAAAACATAAAAAACAGACAGTGTTGGAACTCTTTTAAACAAAATAATATATATATATATATGCATATATATATATATACATATATATATATATATATACATATATATATATATATATATATATATATAAACTTACTGTATAAAGGTAACGCGTGCGTTCTGTCGTGATACAAACAATACTCATATATTGTTTATATATATATATATATATATATATATATATATATATATAGATAGATAGATAGATAGATAGATAGATAGATAGATAGATATGTATATACATACATATACACGCACACATACATATAAATACACTGTCACACACACTGACACACACACACACACACTGACACACACACACACACACACACATGCTTGTGTGAAGAAGAAGAAGAAGAAGAAGAAGAAGAAGAAGAAGAAGAAGAAGAAGAGGAAGAAGAAGAAGAAGAAGAAGAAGAAGAAGAAGAAGAAGAAGAAGAAGAAGAAGAAGAAGAAGAAGAAGAAGAAAAAGAAGAAGAAGAAGAAGAAGAAGAAGAAGAAGAATTTTAAACCACATGAAAGGAAAAAGGACAATAGACGCAAAGGCATTTTGTATCTAACTTCAGTTTATTCCGGAAAACAGACAACGGCAAAATAAAAAAGAAAACGTGCGTAGATACTTTATCGTAAACGCTAGCCGGTTCCCATGGTGCACTTGAAATTATCACATCGGCATGTTAACACGTTAACATGTGGGTTAATGTATGTATGTATGTAAATGTATATATTGATGAATGTATCTATATAGGTAATTATGTACATACGTATGTGCATACACGGGCGCGTATGAGTTCGGCTGCCGGTTCGTTCCAGTAAATGGGATGTCGTTTATGTTAAATTAGTTTTGTCCTAGCTGCTTTTGATCAGCCGCCATTTCAATCACAATGCATCGAACGTGTCACGTGTTGTTTAAAAGACGGGGGCATTGTCAGTGACCAGCTGACAAATATCATAAAACATCGGTCAACTAAAGACAAACAAAAGGCAACGGTCAACCGATAAGCTTCATCAATTAACTCAGCCGACTGATTACTGGGCGAAACAATCTGTATAATTGTTCCTTTTAAATCGTCCACGCCCGTTGGGAATATTACGAACCCAAAACAAGTTCAAATCTTTCTTTCTCTTTTATATTCCATACCAATGTTTACAAGGACCGCGGAAAAAGGGGAGAAAAGGTGGGGGACAAAATAATTTCGTATTTTCAATATGGTGATGGTAACCCATGCTCCTCCTCCCCCACGCCCTGTGCGTGTAAGTGTGTGTATTTGCATATATAGTTATGCGTGTATTTGCATATACATACATATATACACACATTTGTGTATAGTTGCATATACATACACACTCATATATAAACCCACTCGCACACCAATACACACGTGTGTATTTGTGTATGTGCATGTTTGTATATATGTATGTACGCATGTATGTATATATGTGTGAATAAATGTATGTGGTTACATACGCATGCATGTATGTACACATGCATACATGTATGTACGCATGCTTGTATGTATGTATGTATGTATTATGTACGTAGGTAGGTATTATGTTTATATGTATATATGTACGCATGCATACATGTATGTTTGTATACGAAGTAGAGCTATGATATATGGCGTGTGTGAGTGTTGGTGTGTGTGTGTGTGTGTGTGTGTGTGTGTGTGTGTGTGTGTGTGTGTGTGTGTGTGTGTGTGTGTGTGTGCGCGTGGGGGGGGGCGTGAGGGAGAAGACATGAAGAGCAAAAAAGATGTAGCTTCTATTATAATTCCATCCACATCTGTGTTTTTGATCGGAACTGTTCAGAATATCTTTGGAAGGTAGAAATAAGACCGAAACAACAATAACAACAACAGCAAC
>NC_142932.1:85007014-85097014 GCF_046866305.1 Octopus bimaculoides
CTGTACTAAGTACATCTTTACCATTGAAAATATGAAAACAAGTAGTTACGGATGAGATGTAAATTTACTCTTTCATATTGTAAAAACAGCTAAGTAACGGATTTACTAGGTTAAGTTTTGAATTAGCAGTATAAAGGTGAGGAGGGGAATTATCTATTTTTGTGGATTTGTTCCACAAATTTTGTTAAAAATGAATACTTCCTCTGAAGAGGAAAAAAACTGATAAAATGCATGAAATGTTAAGCATGCCGACAGCAGAGAAACTTGTTGAACAGCCAAAAAAGATAAATTTTGCAGCTGCGGCTGGAGTTAAAACATGAAAATTGTGTATAGAACGAAGTGTGCTAATGCAGCACCAAAACCCGTTTTCGAAGGAGGGATACGACATAAAAACCACCCTCCCGAGCGAAATCATAGAGAAAACTGCAAAGAAAATAATCGTGTTTAAAACCCTGGTAACAAAAGACAAAAAAATCGACTAAGCACCAAAGGAAGAAATAGAAAATGCCTACAACTGAGCTGGCAGGACATAGAGTACCTGACCAGAGGGAAACGTTTTGCAACCGTAGTAGTTTATTTCAAGAGCGAAGAGAAAGCTAAAACACGGTCAGTGAAACCTTTGAGAACCACAGACATTGTGTTGCTCCCAACATACTTAGGCAGGTGTACATCAAAGATTACAATAGAAGAGATCCCCCAGAAATTGATATCACATGGCTATGCTCTGCCCTACTAATGGGGCTCGAAGAAGAAATAACAATACTAGAGGCCTCAAAAATCCATCAGCAGAACTGGAAGGGGCAAGGCCTCGAGGTCATCCTCCAAGCGGCGCCACAGACCCTGGAAAAGATCGTGGAAAATATACACCTCGAAGAAGAAACCACCTTACGGGTAATGGTGGAGGGGAGAAGACCCCGGTGCTTCGAATATGGAGAGAAGGGCCACATTCGGGCAAACTGTCCTACCCGTAAGGTGGAAACGGCCCAAAATGAAGAGGCAGATGCATAGAAGACCGATCAGCAGGCTCCCAGCAATTAAAACACTCAACCAGCTGGGAGTGAAGACGGTTGGTCGACTGTAAAAAGAAAAAAGTACCCAAAAGGAAGAACCCCCAATCTCACTCCCTCAACATCCAGCACGAACAATAAAAAAGCTCACTCAGCAGACACACACGAAATTCAAACTACACCTCCTCACCACTATAGCAATATCCCTCCTTCCAGTCCCTCCTGTCCCCCTCCAGTCCCTCCATATCCCCTCCCTCCCGTCTAGCCCTGATATTACACCCCTCCTATCCCCCTTCTCCAGTCCTGATATACCCTTCCCCGTACATCCCTTCCGCCCAGCCCAGGAAAATCATCCCTTCCCTCCAGTCCCGGAAAAAACTGGCAAAACGAAATATTATTAGTGGCAATAAATGCCAAGAACGAACAATTGTCAACACGTATTAAAAATATCCCAACAGCAAAAATATACAAAGAACACTGTACAAAACTTCCGGAAGGAATTTTGATATATCACATAGACGATACAAATCTCGGAATATTAAAATCCTATTTTCCCACAGACATAGGCCCTCCGAGGTTGGACTTCAGTAAGTCCATGTACGAGGACCTATGTCAAACCACCCCACGAGCCCGTATAAAGGAAAAAGAAAAGGCCGAAAGCCGAATGCCAAAGTAAGTAGATGGCTTGTATTCATGTTGGTTGTTTGAATGTGCGTGGCCTGGGGTCAAGCTGGAAGCAAGGTCGTTTCCTTAATGACATCAAGTTGCGTAATTTGGATGTCATTGTTGCTACGGAAACCCGGTTAAGGGGGCCAAGAGAACTCCTCCCGCTATTTGATGGCTGCGAGAGTTTTTTTCGCTATGGGCTGTCCTGTTGGCGGAAGCGAGGTGTTGGTCCTGTTAAAAAGAAACCGGGTTTCTGAGAAAAAGTTAATTTTTTCAGATCCAGAAGGTAGGCTGGTCGTCGTGGATTTGACGCTCAGTTGTGGTAAGATTATCAGACCGGTTGCAATTTATGCACCCACTGAAAACGGGCAAAGTGAGTATTTCTGGAACTTGGAGAAGTTTCTCGGTACATCACATTCTCTAGTTGTGCTAGGAGACTATAACACAATCTGCGACGCACGCCTAGATTATGTTGGCTCGTGTTATGATAGAAGAGGTAATCCTTGCTTCTTGGAACTGCTAAGCTGCTTTGAGCTAGCAGATCCTTTATAGGCTGGAATTTCCGAACGCTCCAATGTGGACATGGCCAAACAGCGACGGATCTTCCAGGTCATACCTAGATAGGGTGTTAATTAGAAAAGCAGATAAGGATATCCACAGTTTTTCCCGGTCAGCTAGAGTGATCATAAAATGGTCACCTGTACGCTTGACATAGATAAGTTATATAATAGAGGATCCAGCTACTGGAAACTTAATACGTCCCTTTTCGGCGATTAAGGAGTGCAGAAACCGGGTTAAATTATTGATTCAGAGGGCATTAACCGGATCTGTTATTAATAACAAATGGTAATATGCCCTCAAGCGTGCCAATAAATTTGAGTTTATTAGACATAGCATAGGTTTAGTGGCTAGAGAGATTAGGAAGGGATTAGCATTGGCTAAGGACTTAGTGGAAGCAATGGAATCTAGCTCTGCAGCTCGGGTGACGGCCGAGAGACTGGCGTTAAACCAGCACCTCGAAGCCCAACATATGGGTTGCATTGTCAGAGCTAGGATTCGTGCATTGGGTTGTGAAGGAATGAAGGCCGTAGGATGGGCCCGAGTGGTGAAAGTCCAACGTAGCAACGATGGCACAATTCGATCTTTGACGAACCAACGAGGCAAGTTGATAAACGAGCCCTAGGAGATGTGTGAGGCTTTTCAGGAGCACTTCGCCCAGCTTTTCGGGGGTGGGGTGGACTGGATAGTAGGAGGAACCTAACGGACTTCCTCGCTGGGCTGCCGCGCCTCTCGGGGCAGGACGTGGAGTGTTGTGCAGGGCCGACCACGCCTGATGAGGTAATTGAGGCTATGGCGGAATGCGACGCGGGTAAGGCGCCGGGACTGGATGGTCTACCCTATGAACTGTATTAGAGTATGCCAGACTTGTTCGGGCACCTGCTGACGAATGTCTACGCGAACTGGCAGCAGAATGGGTTCATTTCCAGATCTGTACGCCGGGGAGTGGTGACGCTTGTCAGAAAGGACCCGAACAAGGGGGATTGCATTGATAATTTTCGGCCCATCACTCTGCTACACACAGAGTTGAAGATTGTGGCTAAAGTGTTATCGAAAAGATTGGCGCATGTCGCAGATGGCTTGATCGGGAAGGTATGGAGATGTGCCGTTCCCGGTAGAACCGTTCAGGATAATCTCCATCTTTTACGGTACACTGTAGAGGAGTTTAATAATGATTCTGTCAAGGGAGGGGCAGTGGTCCATTTAGACCAATCAAAGGCTTTTGATAGGGTAGACCATCATTACGTGGTGTCCGTTCTGACATAGTTCGGCCTGGGTCTTGGCTTCCTCAGGTGGATCATTGAAATTTATCACATCAACTCGGTAGTTCGGGTGAACGGCTTTTTATCTAAGCCGTTCAGCATCAAACGCTCGGTTCGTCAAGGGTGTCCGCTCTCCCCGCTTTTGTATGTAATGGCTCTTGAGCCATTGCTGCGAAAATTGAGCGACATCTCGAGACAGCTAGGTTGTGGAGAGTCGGTTTCAGCGTACGCGGATGACATCCCCATCATCGTAAGCGAAATGGATCACCTACAGAAGGTAGGCAAGGCCATTGAGGCTTTTCAGGAGCACTTCGCCCAGCTTTTCGGGGGTGGGGTGGACCGGATAGTAGGAGGAACCTAACGGACTTCCTCGCTGGGCTGCCGCGCCTCTCGGGGCAGGACGTGGAGTGTTGTGCAGGGCCGACCACGCCTGAGGAGGTAATTGAGGCTATGGCGGAATGCGACGCGGGTAAGGCGCCGGGACTGGATGGTCTACCCTATGAACTGTATTAGAGTATGCCAGACTTGTTCGGGCACCTGCTGACGAATGTCTACGCGAACTGGCAGCAGAATGGGTTCATTTCCAGATCTGTACGCCGGGGAGTGGTGACGCTTGTCAGAAAGGACCCGAACAAGGGGGATTGCATTGATAATTTTCGGCCCATCACTCTGCTACACACAGAGTTGAAGATTTTGGCCAAAGTGTTATCGAAAAGATTGGCGCATGTCGCAAAGGTTAATCGTGAAAAGTCAGTCGGCTTGCAGCTCGGCACCTGGAGAGGCAAGTCAATGCCTCCTGACAGCGTCGTGGGACGTTGGACGGAGGGTCCGATTAAATTGCTACTAGTTTGGATCAGGCCTCCAAATAGAGGGACCGAGGTAGTGAGCAGGGTGGCCTACATAGCCAAGACCTGGTCTTGGCGGTGGCTATCCCTGAAAGGGTGGGGGGCTGAGGTGGCCAATGTGTTCATCGCATCGGTCATCACCTACCTCCTAACCGTCGTTCCTTGCCCTGATTCGTGGTTGAGCAAGCTGGAAAGACAGCTCTTCTGCTTCTTGTGGAAGGGCTCGAAGCCGCTTGTGAGACGCTCTATTTGCTGCCAACAACCGTTAAAGGGTGGGCTAGGGATGCCTTGGCTAATGATGCGCAGGTACGCGCTGAGATTGAGGCATCTGTGGTTCCATCTGGATGGTGAACGGGTGGTGGCTTCCGCTGGCGAAACAGATGTTTTCCAAGTTTCCTTGTTTCGGTGGACTGGAAATCTGGTTCTATCGTAGATCGAAGTTGGGTACATGGTTTACGTAATGTCGTAAGGCTCTCCGGATATTCCATCTCTCGTGCAACGTCTACGGCAGTGGTTCTACCGCATTATTCTATAGAGGGTTGGTAGAGGCGAAATGTGACGATACCTTGGGGGAAGCCCTAGGTCTCGATGATAATCAGTAAGCCAGTTTGTTTCAACGTACATTCGGGCCGAAGACACTGGATAACTTCCTCAAGTCTTTTGCATGTGCAATGTTATCGAGGAGCCTTACCTGTCCGGGACAAGCTCGCAAGGCATGGTGGCCCTGGCCCACCGACCTGTCCAAGATGTGGGCGGGACAAGGAAACCGTCCCGCACGCTATTGTTCACTGTTCAGAGGTGTCAGATGTGTGAGTTTATGCCGAACAACTGTTGTCAAGTGCAAGAAGAGTACAGCTATCGACTGAGTCAATAGTAAAAACTGACCCAGTGGATTTCCTATCGAAAGAAGGTAAGAATTGCTCTCTCATCGTAGTAGCAATTACGAGAGAGGTGATTTGGAAGACGCGAGTGAAAGGGTTAGTAACAGGCATTTTTATCTCTGGCTCTGGGTTGGTGAATTTCTTCACCTTCCACCTAAGAAGGAAAATAGGGCCTACTCGCGAAAATGTTTCAAGATCGATGGAAGAATATCGCACGAATGTTGCGTATGGATGGGACCGCATGACTACAACGCAGGATGAACCTAAAGCATCAGTGGTGAGGCGGGGCTCGTAGGCTCCGAACATATCTCGCCTCCCCACTCCATTCTGTAATGTTGTCTTATCATTCGAACTCTTCATATTTATGTAAAATTTTAAAATTCATCTTTGTGTCAATTCATACGTTAAATCTGACCCCATATCAGATTGTACTGTCCTCTCTGTGTTGTCCCCCTGTGGGAAATAAAAATTTGCGAAATGTTTAGCGGTATTTCGTCTGTCTTTACGTTCTGAGTTCAAATTCAACCGAGGTCGACTTTGCCTTTCATCCGTTCGGAGTCGACAAATTAAGTACCAGTTGCGTACTGGGATCGATCTAATCGACTGGCCCCTCCCCAAAACTTCGGGCCTTGTGCCTAGAATAGAAAATTTAAAGAAGGAAAAAAACCATTAACACGCCGAACAAAATGTTTAGCGACATTTCGTCCGTCTTGACGTTCTGAGTTCAAGTTCCACCGATGTCGACTTTGCCTTTTGTCCTTTCGATGTTGATAAAATAAATTCAAGTTGAGCACTGGGGCCGATGTAATCGACTTTACCCCACACCTAAACACTGCTGGCACTATGCTAAAATTTGACTAGTACTTTATTTTATCGACACTGGAAGAATGAAAAGCATAATAGCTCTCAGCTGAATTCGAACTCAGAACTTAAAGAATGGAACTACACATTGTAAGCATTTTGTCAGACATTCTAATAAACCAATTGTTAATATAATTCCATTTTTTTCTTTTTTTTTTTTTTTTTTGACATCATTGTAAAGGAAAAGTAAAGGTGTCCTCAGCGATGCTTGACGTTATAACATAAAAAAAAAGACGACGAAGCAGTTTGACCAACACTCTACCGATTCTGCCATCGTTTCCTTCGATAGTTTTCTATTTAAATAGGCATTTGTGTGTCTATTTACTCCGGAATTGCAGAAGGTCTATTTGGTCTAAAAATCAGTCGAACCAACAGAACAGGTTCTAGATTGTCGTTCGATTTGCGAGAATAATAACTAAATTTCCCTCAAACTACACACTAGTATTTTGAAAAACGAAATGCAGATTTGATCACGACTGAAACACTTCTTGCTTTGTTTCATCAAGGTTGATTAAACGATTTCAACTATCTTGCATAAAAAAAAATAATGAAGTTACATATATATATATATATATATATATATATATATATATATATATATATATATATATATATATATATATATATATATATATATATATATATATACATATATATATACATTGTTTCTTATAGAAATGCGAGCGGAGTGGTCACGGCTTCACCACAAATATTTACTTGATCAGAATTCACCTGGGAGCTACAGAACTTCAACAGAAAGCAGCACAAAATATATAAAAGAAATGAATAAAAAATAAATTCAAGGGAGGCAACTTAGGAAAGGTTACTTCCCGTGGAATCAATTGCCCTGCGTTATTTTCTAATGAAATTGAGAAATGTGAAAGCTATTAGAGAAATCTAAAAGCTATTAGAGAACTAGAACAGTCTAATAAAAATTACCGTCTGTTAGCTATTGTTTCTCCTTTGACTGCTGCCATGCTAGGGCATCGTCCTGACGGGTTTAGGATGGATACCACTACTTATTTTTTTTAAAGCTTCGTGCTTGATATATCGGGCTTTTTTTTTAAATTTTGTTTATTGTTTCTGCTGAACCATTAAGGGAACGTAAGCACACAAACAACGGTTGTAAAGCGATAGTGAGAGATAAAGCACAGACATATATGTGTGTGTGTGTGTGTGTGTGTGTGTGTGTGTGTGTGTGTATGTGTGTGCAAAATCAACCCACAAGGCTTTGGCTGGCCCGCGGCTATAGCAGAAGACACTTGCCTAAAATCCCACGCAGTGGGACTGAACCCAGGATCAATGTAGAATGTAGTAGTTAGGAAGCAAACTTCTTACCACACAACCACGCCTATGCCTATGCATATTTATTACATATTGCCAAGTTCCATTTTCCTCGTTGGATAAATTGTTGTAATATCCTCACTTCAATACATTTTATATGAGTAATGAGCACGTATATAATCGTTTATGAATTACTAAATATTCTGAAAACGAATGAGCAGAAGAAACAACTTAATTATGAAGTACTTTAAAGCGCCGAGCTGGCAGAATCGTTAGCACGCTAGGTAAAATGCTTAGCGACATTTCGTCCGTCTGTACGTCCTGAATTCAAATTCCAGTGGTCGACCTTGTCTTTCAGTCTTTTCGGGGTCGATGAAATAAGTACCGATTGACTACTGGTAAAATGAGTACCAATTTAGTTAATTTCTTCCCCCCGCTCCAGCCTCCAAAACTGCTGGCATTGTACCAAAATTTGAAACCAATTATAAAGTGCTTCAATAGAGTGATAGGTTGGCAGAATTGTTAGAGCATCAGGCATAATACTTTTTCGTATTTTTCGGGATGTTCGCGACCTGAATTCAAATCCTGCTGACGTTAACTTCACTTTTCACCCTTAGGTGTTAATGTAGTCGATTAAACTTAAAGTTGTTCCCTTAGAACCTAAATCAGATGTCATTGCATACTACTAGAAATATAGTTTCCAGACATCTAAGAACGCCGTGGATTACAGGTATTCTCGGATATCTTATGGAGCAGAAAGATTTTTTTGGTGCTACTGTGGCGTGTGATATACTTCAGGTTTCTCTATATTACTTCAGGTTTCTTTATAAAAAGCATAAATTATTTTTTACACAGCATTGTAAATGTATTTTTTCAAAATTCTTACTATTTTAATAAGAAAACCCTATAATAATTAAAATAAGCGCGTAGATCACCCATCAAAATAAAGTTGTTCTCATAGATCACACAGAAAGTAGCACTAACACAAAGTAGGCTAAAAAGTAGCCTAAAGTAGTCTCCCTTTAAACTGTAGATTACACGTCAAAGTGGCACCTTTCTTTTTTTCTTAAGAAATGATGTGAATTTAGTACTGGTTTCTTGTAAAAATGCAACTGCCTTTGTCTCGTCGCTTATCACATTGTAAAAGTCTTTAGCCAACGTCTTAGGGTTTTTAGAAACTGAAAATTAAACTAAAAGTAACCTGAAGTAATCTCCCTTGTAGATCTCCCATCAAAATAGCACCGACTTTTCCTTTCCCCGCCGAGAAAAATGCCTTCGATGAATTATGATTTATTAATATTGGTAAATTAAACAAGTCGGTGAGTTGGCAAAATCGATAGCACGCCGGGTAAAAAACGCTTACTGGCATTTCGTCCGTCGTTACGTTCTGAGTTCAAATTCCCCCAGGGTCAACTTTGCTTTTTTTTTTTCTTTCTGGGTCGACAAAATAAGTACCAAGTAATTGCTGGGATCGATGTAATTGACTTAGCTTCTGTCCTGAAATTGCTGCTCTTGTTCCAAAATTTGAAATCAAAATTAATGAATAAAAAAAAGCCATATCGGAACAAAGATACGTACTGTGTGCGTGTCCACCAAATTAACATCTTGACGACCAATCACCTATGACTGACTGGGGTATCTGATACCCAACAGGATGCGAGATAACAGCTAAATGTCAGCCATTTATAAAACCATCTTGATAAATTGCAACCACATTAAACAATATCTAATTGGCGACACGCGTATGTGCGTGCGTGTACGTCTGTATATTTGTTCATGTCAAAGAGTGTATACCCATCCTTCTTAATCTTAACTTTCTTCGACAGGTTTTATTCTCTATCATTTATGATCTAAATTTATGTTATATATTCACGGTCAATTATAGCCAACCGCATTCGCCGGTAACGCTCTGTCAGTGTACCAATGTACAACTAGCCAGAGCAACATGCCAAGGAAATCTCAATATATCTAGTGCGATATTTTTCTACACCAAGTACCTGAAGTGATACAGCCTGGACTGACTGATTCAACGCAACCAGATGCACAATATCCTATGGGACAGATGCAGGATGGGTTGAAATGATCGTCGTGCTGCATAAAGATTCGTACTAAATCCATCTTCCGCTTCCTTTACCAACTATAAACTCAGCAGACAAAGATCCAGTGAAAATTATATCGTTACTGTAGATGACGTCAGGTAGCCCAAACGGTGAATAATCGACATGCTAATAAACATATACCCCAAGTTCAAATACTTACACACACGCGCGCGCGCGCACGCACACACACACACACACACACACACACACACACACACACACACACACAAACAAAGGCGGCGAGCTAGCAGAAACGTTAGCACGCCGGGCGAAATGCTTAGCGGTATTTCGTCTGCCGCTACGTTCAAAGTTCAAATTCCGCCGAGGTCGACTTTGCCTTTCATCGTTTCGGAGTCGATTAAATAAGTACCAGTTTCACACTGGGGTCGATATAATCAACTTAATCCGTTTGTCTGTCCTTGTTTGTCCTCTCTGTATGTAGCCCCTTGTGGGTAGTAAAGAAATAACACATACATATGCATACACATGCACACATATGCATGCATGTGCGTATGTGAGTATGTATATATGACGGGCTTCTTTCAATTTCCATCAACCAAATCCACTCACTAGACTTTGGTCGGCTCAGAGACGTAGTAGAAAACACTTACCCAAGTTGCGATGTAGTGGGACTGAACCGGAGCCACATGACCGAGAAGAAAACTTCTTACTACACAGCCACACCTGCGCACAAAAAGCATTTCTGCTGTAGTATTTTAATAATTATTTCTATGAAGTAACAAAGTATGAAATATATTCTCTTCTGACAAGAGTAATTAAATGAATTGACACATAACTGAAATTTTTTTTCGTTAACCTAGAAAAGATAATAGTTGTCGTTGGCGGCAGCGGCGGCGATGATGATAATGATAATGATGGTGGTGGTGGTGGTGGTGGTGATGTTCCTACTAGGGCAGCCTTTATCGAGCAGACATACAATCAATGGCATTCTAGACGTGGCCATCTCACCTTTTTTTTTACTTTATGCAATGAATTTTGAACCACATTATCGAATGTGTCCTTTTTCTAAGAGGGTAATGTGTGATTTCAGACAAATTTTAACTATTATTTCTAGCAGGTTGACCGACTACTTAGAGGCTACCTTTGTTGGATGGAAAAGGTAATAAATCATTGTAGTGATCGATAGATAACATCACATGATCACACTGAAGTCATCACATGATGACAAAGGCTTACTGCGGCCCACCATTTACTCGGTATATTATATGATGTAATGCACTTTTAATGAGAGCAAAAAAGGAAAGATTGAGGGAGACAGATAGAAACAGACAATAACAGAAAGAGAGAGAGTGAAAGAAAGAAAGAAAGAAAGAAAGAAAGAAAGAAAGAAAGAAAGAAAGAAAGAAAGAAAGAGGCAGACTGACTGAGAGAGAGAGAAAGTGAAAGAGAGAAAGTGAAAGAGAGAAAGTGAAAGAGAGAAAGTGAGAGTGAGTGAGTGAGAGTGAGTGAGTGAGAGAATGAGAGAAACAGAAACAGACAGACGGACTGATAGACAGATAGAAACAAAAGGATAACGACAGGCAAAGACTGAGAGAGAGAGAGAGAGAGAGAGAGAGAGAGAGAGAGTGAGACACACAGGCAGACACAAATAGAGACAGAGATCGAGAAAAAGCGAGTGTGTGTGTGTGTGTGTGTGTGTGTGTGTGTGTGTGTGTGTGTGTGTGTGTGCGTGCGTGCGTGCGTGTGTGTATGTGTGTATGTGAGCGTGTGTGTCTGTGGGTGAATGTAAAAATGAATTAAATGATTTTGTTATTTCTATAATATTATTACTGGTGGCTCTGTCGATCTCTGAATATATCGATCTCTGAATATATCATTTTAACTTCTCAGTGTGTGGTTTCTTATCTCTCGCTTTTGCTGTTAAGTAAACATAAATTCAAAATATTCATAAAATGACAAAAAAGTATGTGTCGAGAGTAAAGTGGCGAAGACTGAGATTTCGGACAGAAGAGGTTCTTTATCAGGTTTTGTCTGAAACGTCCGATCGTTTCCAGAGGCGTATATTCCAGGTGTGCTAGGTGTGCGCTACACACCCATCGAAAGTGGCAAATTCATTATAAATATTAACCTTACTCATTAATCTAATCCTAAATCTTAATGGAAAACTTTCGTTATACTGGAAGCATTGGGTGTGGCAGCACACTCAATACAACAACTACCATTCGTTTCCTTTCATCGCAGAAAATAAATGTATTCCACTTCGAGAACCGAGAGAATTTTATTTAGCAGCTGCAGCTTCCTCTTCCTCCTCCGCATCATCATCATCGTCGTCGTCGTCATCATCATCATCACCATTATCATCAACAACAACAACAGCATAATTTTAACGTTCACTTTTCTACATTTCCATAGGTCAGATATATGCCACTGAAATAATTTCCTATGGTCGGATGCCCTTCATATAATTAAAGTATCTTTGGCCTGGTTGGTAGCTAGCTAAGTAACCTCCGTTGAGTAATTATTATATCAGAGGATCTGCTAGCTAAGAAGCATATGTAGGCTGGATTTTACCTGTTTCATTCCCTCAATCTGAATTTTTATTCACCTTCGTAGCAACTCATGTTGCAAACCGTGAGCTATGAAAAAAAATTTTTCAGCTTATCGAACTTCGATATTGGAAACGCCTCCAACCTTCAATAAATCATTGTTCCTGAACGATATATTTTATACCTACCACAGACTGCTTGAAGATTACGAACTTCCTACACTTAAATCCTTGGATCTTATATATATATATATATATATATATATATATATATATATATATATTAAATATATATTTTTTTATAAAACAAAATGTTATAAATTATATAGTATCTGTTAACAGTCTTAGCAAAAACCTCACAGGTGAGTTTTTGTATATATATATATATATATATATATATATATATATATATATATATATATATATATATATATATATATATATATATATATATATATATATATATATATATATATATATATATCTTTAAAAAATAGACCTCAAAATCGATGCATTGAAGATACCTTATTGCAGCAACAATTATAATAGCAGTAACAACAACAATAAGCCAAACCTATGCACATTTCAGTAGAGTATCCAGGATAAATAAACCACATCATAAAATGTCTCATAAAATATTATAACATATTATAATACATTACAAATTATAAATTGCCGGATACTCCATCTCTTCAGGGTCGCAATAACCGTTACAATCAATAACCGTTACATATATATATATATATATATATATATATATATATATATATATATATATATATATATATATATATATATATATATATATATATATATATATATATATATATATGATAATATACATATATATATTTGTTATATATATTTTTAACATATTGTATTTTAATAATAGGTCTTTTTAGTGTATTTACTTATTAAATTTTTCTATATGTGACTGGATTTTCATGGATGAATTCAATAATTGTGGGTTTTTTCTCTAAATTATATATATATATATATATATATGTTGTTGTACTTGGGGATGGTCATATTGCCAGTTTAGCCAATAAAAACACACGCACTGTATATTTGGTGTTAATTTGCTTCAGCTTTATATTACATTAATCTTAATCTTATTTCGGCCAGAGTTCTTTCGTCACACTTCTGTGACCTCATCAGTGGTCCTTTGTTTCCTTCTTTCTTATGTGTGTCTCAAAAAAAAAACACACACACACATGAACAAATAAATAAATAAGAACAAATACAAACGAACACGTATTAACAGAGAATATAGGTGATACAGACACTCCCCATACACACACATGCACTTACAAAAGACATAGACACATTGAAGGACACGCATGCGTAGACACATACAATAGGAATACAAAATACAAAATGGCTGATAGTTAGCAAGGTGAGACACACATAAGAAAGAAGGAAACAAAGGACCGCTGATGAGGTCACAGAAGTGTGACGAAAGAACTCTGGCCGAAATCAGATTAAGATTAATGTAATATAAAGCTGAAGCAAATTAACACCAAATATACAGTGCGTGTGTTTTTATTGGCTAAACCGGCAATATGACCATCCCCAAGTACAACAACATCTGTTTCAACACACGATTTCACATCAAAAATCTTGCAAAACAAATATATATATATATATATATATATATATATATATATATATATATATATATATATATATATATATATATATATATATATATATATATTGTTGTACTTGGGGATGGTCATATTGCCAGTTTAGCCAATAAAAACACACGCACTGTATATTTGGTGTTAATTTTTTTTTTTCAGCTTTATATTACATTAATCTTAATCTTAATCTTATTTCGGCCAGAGTTCTTTCGTCACACTTCTGTGACCTCATCAGTGGTCCTTTGTTTCCTTCTTTCTTATGTGTGTCTCACCTTGCTAACTATCAGCCATTTTGTATTTTGTATTCCTATTGTATGTGTCTACGCATGCGTGTCCTTCAATGTGTCTGTGTCTTTTGTAAGTGCATGTGTGTATGGGGAGTGTCTGTATCACCTATATTCTCTGTTAATACGTGATGTGGCCAATCTTTTCATGGTATGGTGGGACAGAAGGCTTAAGGAACGCCTGACACAGAACTCCATACTCGTGAATGTGTACTCTCGATATGTCGATGATATCAACTTAGTGGTAAAGACACCCCCACAAGAGAGTACCCCTGAAATAGAAATAGAAACTAAGACTATGGAGAGCATCCAGCAAATAGCTAACTCCATCCACCAGAGTATTAGAGTTACGATAGACTACCCTACTAAACACCCTAACCATAGATTACCTGTATTAGATACTGAACTCTGGCTAGAAACTAAGAACAATAAAACCAGAATCCTCCATTCACACTATACAAAACCTATGGCCTCCAAGTACCTGACCCACCGGAACTCGGCTATTGCGGACAATGCCAAATTCAACATATTGATGGCAGACCTCGTCAGAGTAATGCGAAATGTCTCCTGCATGTGCGACCCTACAGAATTAAAGAGACATATACAACATTTCGTCCACCGCATGCAGTTCTCGGGTTACAGCCATAAAGAAAGGATCAGGGTTTACAAAGGAGCTATGAAGAAGTTTGAAACAATCAAACGCAACGATAGGAATGGGATTTGCCCACTCTATAGGAGCAAATCATGGAACACCATAGAAAGAACTAAGAAGAAAATAGGGAAGGCAAGCTCATGGTACAATAGCCACAAGTACCAAAGCGTCATGTTCGTCGACACCACCCCTAGAGGCGAACTGGCGTACCGCTTTAGAAGGGCCCTAGACAAACTTAAGCTAAGAATTAAGGTTGTTGAAAGGCCAGGCAACCCTATCAAATCCCTTATCAGTAGAACATACCCTTTCAGTAGAACCCCCTGCACTGATAGGAACTGTATCGTATGTAGATTTAGCCCACAAACGAACTGCAAAACCAGAAATGTGGTCTATAGTATAAGATGTACAGAGGGACGATGCAGAAATAAGACAACGACATATGTAGGCGAAACAGCAAGGAGTATAGGGGAGCGGGCAAACGAACATTGGAGGGAACTTAAGGAAGGGAAGAACTCATCAGTTCTGTACCAGCACGCTGAGCAAGAACATAGAGGCTCAATCAACAACATAGAAATTAAAATCTTATCTACACATAGCAGTGATGCAGCACTTAGACAAATTACTGAAGCTACACACATAATAGAAGGGAAACCTAGCCTGAATAGAAAAC
Organism: Octopus bimaculoides; assembly: GCF_046866305.1. NCBI lineage: Eukaryota > Metazoa > Mollusca > Cephalopoda > Octopoda > Octopodidae > Octopus > Octopus bimaculoides. The sequence continues at coordinate 85,022,233 of NC_142932.1, forward strand.
TAGAATGGAACACTAACATACGCCACTAACAAACCACAGCGTGTGACAACATGTTACCCATAAACCAATAATAGGAACAAAGTATAATACAATACATAGATAAACAAATGGAATTAAATACTACATACGTTAACAAAATTTAATTAAACACATTAAAAAAAAAAAAACACACACACACACACACACACACACACACACACACACATGAACATATAAATAAATAAAAACTAATACAAATGAACACGTATTAACAGAGAATATAGGTGATACAGACACTCCCCATACACACATGCACTTACAAAAGACACAGACACATTGAAGGACACGCATGCGTAGACACATACAATAGGAATACAAAATACAAAATGGCTGATAGTTAGCAAGGTGAGACACACATAAGAAAGAAGGAAACAAAGGACCACTGATGAGGTCACAGAAGTGTGACGAAAGAACTCTGGCCGAAATAAGATTAAGATTAAGATTAATGTAATATAAAGCTGAAAAAAAAAAATTAACACCAAATATACAGTGCGTGTGTTTTTATTGGCTAAACTGGCAATATGACCATCCCCAAGTACAACAACATCTGTTTCAACACACGATTTCACATAAAAAATCTTGCAAAACAAATATATATATATATATATATATATATATATATATATATATATATATATATATATATATATATATATATATATATATATATATATATATAATCAAAATAAGCAACACGGATTTTAAAGATGGTTGCAGTACGCACGTTTCATGCTACTCCATTTATTTAAGTAATGCGAGCATTACATTAAATGCAATATGTAGAGCAATCTACATATTGCATTTAATGTAATGCTCGCATTACTTAAATAAATGGAGTAGCATGAAACCTACATATTGCATTTAATGTAATGCTCGCATTACTTAAATAAATGGAGTAGCATGAAACGTGCGTACTGCAGCCATCTTTAAAATCCGTGTTGCTTATTTTGATTTTTTGATCACCTAGTTTTTGGAATGGTTTTTATATAATACCATACCATACTATATTCTGGTGCCTAAACATAAGTACCATATTCAATTTTTGAATCTAAATCTAAACCTTTATATATATATATATATATATATATATATATATATATATATATATATATATATATATATATATATATATATATATATATATATGTGGGATAATGTACGAAAAAACAACAACAGACGAGGACAGGTGGTGTAAATAACAAAAGGATGTATTAGTATGACGCTCGGGAATACGGAAAGTCTTTGACGTTTCGAGCTACGCTCTTCAACAGAAAGAATACGGAGACAAGGAGAAAAACACGGAGAAAAAAAATTGAATAGTGTTCAGTCAACGGTCAATCATAATTATCATATATATATATATATATATATATGCATACATATTCTTTTTTAATATATATATATATATATATATATATATATATATATATATATATATATATGTATATATGTATGTGTGTGTGTGTGTGTGTGTGCGTGTGTATGTGTGTGTGTGCGCGCGCGCGTGAGAGAGAGAGGGTGTCTATCTTATTTCTTTTTCTATTATAACTATAACCGAGCTATATATTATATATATATATCTTAATATATAAATCTGAAATTGTTTGTTTGTGTGAAGCCTTTTTGAATGTTTATAGAAATCCACATTTTCCACTTTTTCGTAAAAATTTTTACATCAATGGAATTTTCTCGATCTGAACTTTCCAATGCAGTAATTAGATCTTTTAAATTCCGTTTACTTTGTGTGATTTAAGGGAGATTTGGCTGTTGTTTCTAGCAACTTTTATATTTCATCCCTGCTACCTGGAACGCCATTCTTACACACGCGCTCAACATAAAAATATAGAGAGTAAGAGTTAAAGATGGAGAGGGAGAGAGAGAGAAAGTGATACAAACAACGTCATAGATTAAACTTTCATCTCAGTATTCTTTATCTATTTTTCATAACATAGATACGTAAAAACACACAACCACACATACATGACCTGTGACAACAACATACACATTGCTCTCAATCTCTATTTATTTCTCCCCCTCTTCCTCTCTCGCTCTCTCAAACGTATACACGTGCAAGTGAACACAATCATTCACATCATGGTATATTTACAAAACATTGATGGCATAACTAGAGTTGTACCCACCAACTTTGGAAGGTTCATAACTTTCATAAAAATGAATATTTTTTAATGAAATTTTCTATGCATATATTATTTATTATGTAGATTCCAAATATACAAAAATTTTCGGTGAAAGTGTTTTGGAAGGGGGTGGGGTACGATATTCGGAAATTCCATTTAAATTCCTCTTAACTTCCAGGAAAATGAATATTTGTTCATGAAATTTTGTACAGATGTACCTTGATGTATGTACATTTCAAGCATGTAGGAATTTTTAAGGAAACAACTGTAGGTTATTTTTGAGAAGTGTTCCCCACTCGGTGGTGTTTCGGAGCAAGTCGTCCATATTTGTTTCATTTTTCTTTATTATGTGCTAATGTGCATCCTTAGATTTCTAATGAAGTAATAGGCAGTGAAGAGAAGCAGCCATAAGAAAACTTTTAACTACCCCTATTCCTTTCTCTCCCCCTCTCTACCTCTTCCTCTCTCGCTCTCTCAAAAGCATACACGTGCAAGTACACAATCATTCAGTAAAATATAACTCATGTTCGTCAATGTTTTGTAAATTTACCAAGATTTTCACTAGAGTGTTAGGGTTAGGGTTTTAGGGTCAGGGTTAGGGTTTAGGATTAATGTTACAGTTACGGTTTTTAGGGTCAGGGTTAGGGTTAGGGTTAGGGTTTAGGGTTAGTGTTAGGGTTAGTGTTAGGATTAGGGTTGGGTAATTGTGCGGGTGTTAATCTGAAAAATTACAGATATGTGAAAAGTACCGACACTGCCATCTATTATAACTTTTGTTGTTCTGTTTAATATATACATAGATTATGCCTCCAAAGAAGAGAGTTTGCTGGGGAAAGACAGCAACCGGTTTAAAATGACAGCAACAGACTGCAGTAATGCACCACATTCCAGAAGCTATTTTGAACATAATGCAAAATGGTGCATCAACATCTTCTGCCCAATCTGATAGAATTCTGGCAAAACTGTGTAGCAACAGATCGCCAGCAATTGCTTCATCAGAAATTGCCGTCCTAGCTCCTGCTAAAAGGGATTACCCTGCTATGTATAATCAGGGCAGCGCAAAAAGTTGTTTTGCACAAGCATTTCTATAGCCAATTACACGGATGAAATTTACGTATGCTTAATAATTTTACGCAAAACAGCCTTCAGACTTTCCCTATTAATTTCATCGTCTTTTGAATTATGAACATATTTACATCATAAGGGTTTTTTCGTTGTAAGGCTTTCTTTTTTAGTTGATTTTCACTTAGCAAGACTTATCGTAGATGGCGTAATAAGTCACACCCGGACAAGGTCGGGTTATACTGCTAGTATATATATATATATATATATATGCAAACATATTCTTTGTATTATATATATATATATGTGTGTGTGTGTGTGTGTGTTTGTGTGCGCGCGTGCGTGTGTTTGTGCGCGTGCGCGCGCGTGTGTGAGAGAGAGAGAGAGAGAGAGAGTCTATCTTATTTCTTCTTCTATTATAACTATAACCGAACTTACTTCCCTTGTCCTATCAGAGTATTGGGCAAGTTATCTCCCTTGTTATCAGTAATCCTTGCTTAGTACAGAAGGCATGGCAGCTGTGGCCGAACGTCGAATTGGAGCCGTCATCGGTTCTCTTGTTGCTGATGCTGCTGGTAAGTCACTAGTATAAGATCTTTTTTTTTTTTTACCATCAATTACATTCCTAGCGTTGATGTTACTTTTCTAATGTGACTGCCGACTTCGAAATTTCTAGACTGTTATTCAATTAACTTTATGGAATTAACATGATTATAAATACTTCCCATTTCAAAATTAAAGAAGAATTAATATTTATTTATGTTCATTTATTGCTTTCAAAGATAAAACGTGTTGTATTATATCCTATGTCGGTTAGCATTTACTTGTTTTGATTTTTCAAGCGAATGTAAACAACGAAATATACTTATTCTGTGTAAAAAAAACATTTGTTGGCACTAAGTTTATAAAAACGTTTTGACATTGGGTGTATTCGTACCACTTCCTTTGTTGTTACATGTCACTGCGTTGCATAATAATGCATGCTGTCTGTCTTTCAGTAAATCATGCCCTTTAAATAAGTTAAAGGCGCTTAGATTGAATACGCGCAAAAACAATTGCTTTGTTATTTGTTCGTTGTTACTAAACGAGGCGGCTGCTTTTGTGGAAATGAAACGAACTTTTAAGAAACTAAATTGATAATATACGAAAACTGAAATATTTCGTAAATTCCAAAATAAACAATCAATCAGTAAAACATTTTTTATTTCTTTACTTCTTTTTTTCAGCTTACACACAGACCTCTACATACATACACACACAAAATTACATAAACGTAATCGTTTCGGGAAAACATGTGTGCGAGTGTATGTCAATATTCAAGTCGCTCGTGCAAGTGAAAAACAATGTGTGTGTGCGCGCAAAAAATAAAACGTTAAAGGAATAAAAATTTTATACGGAACTTCACACAGTTACATACACACATATATAGAAACACATACACACATAAATATACATTTATACATGTTTTATGTTTTTACGAATCGTTTACGTTTATGTATATATGTAGAAATCTATGTAAGCTGAAAAAAGTAAAGAAATAAAAATGTTTTACGGAACTTGCCGAACAAATAGTTTCACTTTGTCGAAAACAAAACTATTTAATTGCCCCAAAATAATAGCAGACGAAATGTTGCAGAACAATACGATATCTTTTAAATAAGATGAACGATGATTAAAATAGAAATTAATAGACTGGAATAAAAAAATAAAAAAAAGTTTTTGGCTGACATGTCCTATTTTACAAATAATTGCACACCTGTCAGCCGAAGTTACCAAATGGTGAAATATCATTTCTGAAGTCTGTTTAAGACACGCGCACACACATACAAACACTACAGAAAAGAAAAGAGCCTAAAAAAAAATCAACTTGTTTTTTATAAATGTGTAAACAAGGTTAGTGACAAAAATTGGCTGAGCTTCTGCAGTTCCCTGTTAATTAGAGTGTTAATTATCTTAGAAACCTACTTCCCAGAGTTATTAGTATTTTCTAAGGTGCTATGCATGTATGCACAGTTGTGGCCAAAAGTTTGGAACATAGGTCTGAAAATTAGAACTTTTATATTAAATGCCCAAAATTACATTCAATTTGCAGTATATCATTACTTGGCCAAAAGTTTGAAAATTAGAATTTTATGTTGAATGCCCAAAGTTTTCGACTGTTAAATGTTGTATATATTTAAATCAAACTGTACTTGGGCTTAACAATTTTAATTTTCAAAAAAGTGTTCCAAACTTTTGGCTACAACTGTGTCGTTCTCTCTCTCTCACTCATATGCAGGCATGGGTTTGACTGTTAGACAGAAACTGCTATGTCAGTCCATTCTGAGTCCTACTTAAGTCGTTGTTGTAAAATGTAACTCATGATTAAGCAGATCTCTAATAAATGATAATAATATTCTAAAGTTATTCAGCAGCACTTCAGTTATACAATCTAAGTCAGTTTAAGCCAACATGATATTATTTATAGCTTTGGTGTAATATAAACTTAATTTGCATCTAACTTTCTATTCAAAGCCTCTTCAACTTTATCTTGAGATCATGACTTCCAGCGTGTGACCTCACTTTTAACAATAAATATCTAAGAGAACATTTAACAGTTTAAGTCAAGTACTTCATTGAGAAGCTAGTTTGGTCAGCTCTGATAATAGTAGAAGTGATAGTCTCTTGTTGGTTCTGTCATATTATTTTAGCAATGAAACAAAATTTGACACTGGTAGAATAACCACTTAATGAAATAATTGGCTACTTTACATCAGCACCAGGTTTTACCTTGCATGTCTCATTTTGAAGCTTCTCTCTACCCCCTCTCTCTCTCTCTTACCCTCACTCTCTCTTACCCTCACTCTCTCTTACCCTCACTCTCTCTTACCCTCACTCTCTCTTACCCTCACTCTCTCACCCACCACCACCATACGCACACATAACTTTATTGCTTCTAAGTTTAACCTTCTGGCATTCAGATTATTCTGTTAAATATTCTGCTTATTTATTCACATTGTTTTGAATTAATTATGAATTATCTTGTAGCTTCAAGAGTTTGATGATGTGATAATATATTTAAAGAATGACATTGTAGAGTAGGTGTGAGGAACCAGATTTGGCCAGTTTGAACATAGAGTGGGTAGAATATTTTGGCTGAATGTGGCCAGTTTAAATGCTAAAGGATTAACTTATCATTGAATATATAAGTCTCTATTTCTTTTCTCGGTGGAGGCGCAATGGCCCAGTGGTTAGGGCAGCAGACTCGCGGTCATAGGATCGAGGTTTTGATTCCCAGACAAGGTGTTGTGAGTGTTTATTGAGCGAAAACACCTAAAAGCTCCACGAGGCTCCGGCAGGGGATGGTGGTGAACCCTGTTGTACTCTTTCACCACAACTTTCTCTCACTCTTACTTCCTGTTTCTGTTGTGCCTGTAATTCAAAGGGTCAGCCTTATCACACTGTGTCATGCTAAATATCCTGAGACCTACGTTAAGGGTACACGTGTCTGTGGAGTGCTCAGCCACTTGCACGTTAATTTCACGAGCAGGCTGTTCCGTTGATTGGATCAACTGGAACCCTCAACGTCGTAAGTGACGGAGTGCCAACAACAACAACAATTTCTTTTCCCTAGAAAAAATGCAAATTGTTGCAGATATAAATGTATAATGTGCATGGAAATGGCTGAATCTTTGGGGTGTAGGACAAAATGCTTTGTGATGAATATTTCTTTTTCGTCTTTGAGTTCAAAGCTTGCTGAGGTCAACTTTACCTTTCATCCTTTCAAGGTCAATAAAATATAATATCAGTTCCAGGTTGTTTGACTGTTGGAACTACTAGAACGCCAGACCTGGCTCCTGGCAGTATCTGTTCCATCTCTTTAATTTCAAATTTCATGGTTGGTAAATAGATAAAATCTTTCACCCAGTTTAACACCACTGCCTGGTCCTTTTGTAGTTTCATTACAGTCCTTTCTGTTGAAAGCATTCAGGCCACAGCTCTAGTTTCAGTCTCAAATTCTCCTTCTTCCCAACAGTCTTCACAAAAAATAGATTTTGTGTGTTGCCATTCCTTCCCTGATTAACCTTTAAACTGGCAATATCCAGCCCAAAATTTTCTACCTGTTTTACATTTAAACTGACTAGGTCCAGCCTCTCACACTTTCCTACAACCTCATTCTAAAAATAAGCAATCCCATCATTGAAATCTTGATGCTATATGATAATGTAAGATTAATTCAAAGCAATATGAATAAATATGCATTGCACTTGACAGTAATCTGGATACTAAATGGTTAAGCTGTGAAAAAAAATGCTCCATTTTTAAGTCCTACTTTTTGTGTTAGTCCTGTAGAATATAACTCATAATAAAGGTAATCTCCAAGTTAAAACCTTATTTCTAATAAATGGTCTAAATAATTAATTGTACAGTATTTTGCAGTATAGGTGCAGACATAACTGTGTGGTAAGAAGCTTGCTTGCCAACTACAAGATTTAAGTTTCAGTCCTCCTGCATGGCACCTTGGACAAGTGTCTTCTACTATAGTCTTGAGCCAGGTAGAGCCTTGTGACTGGATTTGGTAGGCAGAAACCAAAAAGAAGCACATCATATATATTAATATATATATGGCATTAGGAAGGGCATCCAGCTGTAGAAACTCTGCCAAATTTAGATTGGAGCCTGGTGTTGCCATCCGGTTTCACCAGTCCTCAGTCAAATCGTCCAACCCATGCTAGCATGGAAAGCGGACGTTAAACGATGATGATGATGATGATGATATATATATATTTCTCTGTTTATTTCCTCATGTTTCTTTCTATTGAAGAGTGTAGGCTCAAAATGTAAAAGACTTTCTCACTTTCCCCGAGTGTCATACTAATACACCTACCTATTGTTCATACACCTGTCTTTGTCTTTTGTTTTTCTGTAAATTTCAACTACATATATATGTGTGTGTCTTGGTGTCTGTGTCTGTTCCCTACCACCACTTAACAACCAGCATTGGTGTGTTTACATCCCTGTAACTTAGCAGTTCAGCAAAAAAGAATAGAATAAGAACCAGACTTTAAAGCAAGTCCTGGGGTCAATTCATTTGACTAAACATTCTTCAAGGTGGTGCAACAGTGTGGCCACAGTCTAATGACTGAAACACAAGTTGAATTTTTCCGATGAAAATTTCCAGCCAAAATTAGGTAGGTCGACTTACATACCAAGACCACTCTTGAAGACCAAAAATTCCATGTGAGATGAAGCAGAGTTTGAAAAAATAGTGATGATGTTTTACACTATATACTATGTTGACTTATATACCAGAAAATACAGTAAGCATTACTCTGAGGTTAACATGCAGAACTAGTTATTTTGTTACAGCTTTTGTGTTTAGTCAAGAAGAGAGTTGTGCCTATGACATTGCATGTTGGACAGATTGATGTGATTAACGTTGCAGTCTGTTATAAATTGGTTGAGATTGATGTGACTCTTTAGTCCTGTCAAGGACATGTCCTAAGTGCTGGTGCTGCATTTTATTGCAACACCAACACTAAAGAGGTTGTTACGTCCCTGCATCATCTCCCCCACCCACCCCAATGCATTATGCATAGTGGCTGTTAATAGGAAAGTCATCTAACCATAGAAACCAAACTGAAAATATAACAAATGAGGCAGGGTCCTTCAACCTATCTGTGAAAGTAGTAGCTATGAAATAGAACAGATTGTGATGACCCATTTAATCTGTAACAGTGAAAGGATTTTTTTTGTGTGTTAAAACATAATCTTTTGTTACATTAATAGAGAAGGTACTCGTGCAATACAAACAAAGAGAAATATTCAGATGAGACAATGTTTATAACATGTGCTGAAAGTCTTTGTTAGAAATTCAACATTTGAGCTAATATTTACACATCAGATACTTATTCACATGCCATGGTGTGTCTTCTTCAATCATTCCAAGTTGAATATGTAGCTGTGAAAACAGCTATGGGGAGAGTGAATGCTAACAGGAAATAGATTCACTCTGAAATTTTGGCATTCAACTGGGTTGTATTTTTAGGTTGTGTTCACAGAAAGTCTAGACAAACCACCAAACTATCATATGAACAACAGCTATTCATTGGATAATATGATTGCTATGTGGCAAAACGTGGCTACAAATCCATACTGGCATGGAAAGTGCACAGAAAATAATGGTGCAATGAAATTTGTAAGTTTTCCTAGCTTAAAAATTTTGTCTTTTTATCCTCTACAGTGCAACCAATTCATTGGAACTACAACAAAGAAAAGTTGACTGCTTTACTGAGTACAAGAAGTGATTGGGAATTCTGGGAACCATCACAGAATCCATTCTATGTGCAAAAGACTGGCAAGCAAACCTGTTATGGAGACCAAAATTTTGTTGTTTTGAAATCCCTTGTGGAAAATTCAGGTTAGTTTTTCAAGAATTATAAAACAAAAAATTAACCAGTATTTCACACATGCACCCTGCTTACCCAGGAATACTCACTAAGTTTCAGTAAAAGGTAAGGGTATGCACATTGCACTTCTACAGAAACTAAGGACATATATAATAACCTTCTATTGCACCTTCCTCACTAAATCTTGTTCATCTGTTTTTCTCTGCTGGTATAAGTTATACAGCATAGTTTTCTACAGCTTGATACCCTGCCTGTCACCATGCTTTGTTTTACAAGGAAAGTATTTTCTTATCAAACCAATCCTCATACATCCACAGATTTACAAAACATGTGCCCCCTGAAGAAAATAAAGAATGTCACCAAGTTCTACACCGACAGTGCTAATGATGATGCATGGAATTGACATTTATGCACACATGCATACACACACATAATCATCATCATTTCAATATTCACTTTCCCATGCTCGCATGGGTCAGACATGGGTTAACACTGTCCTTCCTGTGATCAACCCTTACAGGTTTCTAAGCAAGACAATACTTCTCCATTGCTGTGCATGTTCGCACAGAAGATTGGGAACAAAGAACACCACTTGTATGACACTGATGCTCATTTACAATTATTGCACTGTCAAAATAAGGACACACACACACATATATATATATGACAGGTTTCTTTAAGTTTCTGCTTATCAAATCCATTTCACAATGCTTTGGTCAGCCTGAGTCTATAGTAGAAGACCCTTTCCCAAGGTGCCATGCAGTGGTGGGACTGAACCTAAAACCACATGGTTGGGAAGTGAACTCCTCTACCAGACAGCCATGCCTGTGCACACACACACACACATGCACACATTGACACTTGCACGTGCACACACATATGCTCACACACACACAATGGGCCTCCTCACAGTTTCCATCTGCCAGTCTCACTCACAAGTCCTTGATCAGCACCAGGCTTATGTAGAAGACATTTGTCCAAAATAACACTCAGTAGGATTGAACCAGTGCTTACAAAGTGAACTTTATAACGAACTATACAACCTTACCTGCATCTTTAATGTAAACAAGAACAATATTTTATTGTTTTCTGTTGTCTCTTTCCTGTCAATTCCAATCTGAAGACTAATTTCTTTTATATCCAATGATTTCTTTTAATTTAAAGCTGCCCCCTCCTTGATTAAATCCTTTCCACACAGACACTTCAGTGTTTCAGTATCTCATTCATGAGAAATGTTCTCAGTTTAATGAACTATTGCTTCTCTTAATCAGTGAACCTTTATATGGTTGTCTGACTTGCTAGAAATAGCAGCCAAACCTTCTTCATATCACACATGATAGTCTTAAAATATCAAGGAGTATTTTGGAAACTGAAAGATAGTTTGGCTGTTGGTTTGTTGATCAAGGCTGACCTGGGGCTAAATGACAATATTGTCTCTCTTTACACAACGATTGACAATTTTTTTTAATATACTGTAATTGGGTAGAGGCTATGTAGTCATTTGGGAGGTGTACTGTGATAGGAGGAGGTCTGTAGATAATATATAGCATTGGTAGGGGAGTGTGTTGTAGTGATAAGAGAATGTTGAGGATGAAGGCTGCGAGCTGGCAGAAACGTTAGCACGTCGGGGGAAATACTTAGCGGTATTTCGTCTGCCATTATGTTCTGAGTTCAAGTTCCATCGAGGTTGACTTTGCCTTTCATCCTTTCAGGGTCGATAAATTAAGTACTAGTTATGCACTGGGGTCAGTGTTATCGACTTAATCCCTTTGTCTGTCCTTGTTTGTCCCCTCTGTGTTTAGCTCCTTGTGGGCAATAAAGAAATAAGAATGTTGAGGATGTAGTGATAGGGAATATAGTAGAGGTATGTACAGTGACAGGAGGGGAATATAGTAGGAGCACATGCAGTGATGGGAAGAGAACATAATAGCGGGTTGTGCAGTAACAGTGAAGAATGTAGCTGGGGAACAAGTGTCGACTGAGACAACTGCCATAGAGGCACATGTGGTAATAAGAGGGGAAGATGCTAGAGGTACATGCAGCAATGTGAGTGTTGTATGCTAGAAACATGTGCAGTGACAGAGATAAATATAGGGACACATGTAGCAACAAAGTGGAATGTACTAAGGACACATGCAGTGACAGAAGGAGATGTAGTAGGGGCATGTGTGGCAACTGAAGGGTATTACTAGGTAGGAAGAGGACATGCTAGAAGTACATGTAGCACTGGGATTAAGACATATCAGGGGCATGTGTGGTGACAAGACAGTAACATATTGCAGGTACTTGCAGAGCCAGGGCTGGCCCTGAGGTTGCAGGCACCCCAGGCAAGCTGAACTTCGGTATGTACAAGCTGACGGTTGTGGAAATTTCCTTGTCTTTGTCACACCCTCCTTGGTGCTCCCTAGCACATGACGCCCTGGGTGACGGCCCAAGTTGCTGGTACTTTGAGCTAGTCCTGCTTGCAGCAACAAAGGGGAATGTAATAGAAGGCACATATGATTGATGAGGAGTAAATAGGATGTTCTACATTATCTTTAGGAAAATATTGAGACTAAGTGAATTAAGAAAAACAAGCATTGACTGATGTAGTAAGGAGCACTCCGTCGGTTACGACGACGAGGGTCCCAGCTGATACGATCAGTGGTACAGCTTGCTTGTGAAATTAACGTGCAAGTGACTGAGCAATCCACAGACACATGTACCCCTAATGTAGTTCTCAGGGAGATTCAGCGTGACACAGAGTGTGACAAGGCTAGCCCTTTGAAATACAGGTACTACTCATTTTTGCCAGCTGAGTGAACTGGAGCAACGTGAAATAAAGCATCTTGCTCAAGGACAGAACGCATCGCCAGGAATTGAACTCACGACCTTACGATCGTGAGCTGAATGCCCTAACCACTAAGCCATGTGCCTTCACGACTGATGTAGTAAGAAGACAAACACTACATTGGTATTATTCACATAAATTATAAGAGGAGGAGGCAGAAAAAGATGATGGTTCGTTTGGTACTTGCATTCAAGCCATAATTATTGTTTATTCTTTACACCAACAAACAAAATTTCTTCCTTGTGTAACCATTTATCCTGATCATTGATTGGAAAACAAAGCAGTTTCCAGATAACTCCATATATAGGCTTTTGACTATACCTATTTTTCCATTATAGATTTTTACATGAGAGGCACTTTGAACTTCTCTGCAGGAATTCTTCTGGTTTTGTCCAGATTATGGAATAATTTCTATTATTGCATCAATAGTCTTCTGCTTCAATAATTTTGTGACTTCTATCATGATGTCATAATGTTTAAATATAATGATCTGTACTACTACTCAGCAAACAGTAAAAATAAGCCTTAACTTTTTGTCAATAGGTATCAATGCAGATCATTTGAAGAAATCTCTCTATGAATATTTTGGTGCCGGTACTGCTTATGACAACCCAATTTGGTCTGGTAAGTAACATTTTTCTTTTCTTTCTTTTTTTTTAATATTATGAACTTTTATTTATCTGTAAGGGACGACCGTGCGAACTCAAAAAGGAGAAATGGTGACGAATGGAAAAACAGAGGACTCCTTTTATTTAAACGTGTCACACGGTCGAACACAATTATATATCGATGGATGATATACATGATATGTTATGCGACGATAACATAGATGACCAGTAATGAAAGACCACAACCGTATTAGATGAATAACAGAGATATTTATTGTGGCGTTAAAGATGTATGTCTGTGTGAGAGTGTGAATGCGACATATAAGAACATAATCAAAGACAGGCCGTCGTACAAAGAAAAGTATGTATGTGAGTGATACATGTATGTGTATGTGTATTATTACAGCAGATAGAAAGAGAGTCAATAACACGTGAGCAATTATATACCAGTTCTTGTGTACATTATAGGAAAAGTTCTGTATGTGAAAGTGAGTTGGCTGAGTGTGGCAGTGCTGATCACTAGTTGTGATGTTGTGGCATCGATGCCGGGCCGTGTTTCTTGTTATACAGATGTTCGTCGCTGGCTGAGAATTTCTTGTCTGTTTAAGAACTCTTGTCTGTTTATTTACCGTGGTGAAGCTGAGTCACCTAACAGAATCGAAGAGAGAGATGTGCCGCGGTAGTTTGGTGTGGTCATCATCATCATCATCATCGTTTAACGTCCGCTTTCCATGCTAGCATGGGTTGGACGATTTGACTGAGGACTGGTGAAACCGGATGGCAACACCAGGCTCCAGTCTGATTTGGCAGAGTTTCTACAGCTGGATGCCCTTCCTAACGCCAACCACTCAGAGAGTGTAGTGGGTGCTTTTACGTGTCACCCGCACGAAAACGGCCACGCTCGAAATGGTGTCTTTTATGTGCCACCCGCACAAGCCAGTCCAGGGGCACTGGCAACGATCTCGCTCGAAAATCCTACAGGAGCCAGTCAGGCGGTACTGGCAACGGCCACGCTCAAAATGGTGCATCTCATGTGCCACCCGCACAAGAACCAGTCCAGGGGCACTGGCAACGATCTTACTTGGCTTGCCGGGTCTTCTCACGCACAGCCCATTTCCAAAGGTCTCGGTCCGTAGTCATCGCCTCGGTGAGGCCCAATGTACGAAGGTCTTGCCTCACCACCTCAGCCCAGGTCTTCCTGGGCCTACCTCTTCCACGGGTTCCCTCAACTGTTAGGGTGTGGCACTTTTTCACGCAGCTATCCTCCTCCATTCTCACCACATGTCCATACCAGCGCAATCGTCTCTCTTGCACGCCACAACTGATGCTTCTAATGTTCAGCTTTTCAGCTTTTCGTGTTGACGCTGGTGGAGATTGATGCTCGGTAGTAGTAATCGTAGAATCGTGTTGGTCATGACGATGATGCTGGATAGTAGTCGTAGACTCTTGTTGCTGATGTGGCGACGGCGGTGGTCATCGTTGGCTGGACGAAGCTGTTGAAGTGGTCGCTGGAACTGCTGCTGCTGTCGTGTGGTACACGGAACAGTTCTCAAAGAGAAACTGGACCGAGACAAATTTGTGGGGTATGAGTTGATCTATATATAGCGTTAAGAGGGCTCCAAATGCCTTCAGAATTTTACTCTATCACGTGACCTTATTAGGGGCCGTGATTGGTCAGTTTGCGTTCTGGCGGGAACGGTTCGAAGAAGTTGCTGATTCGAATAATAATCAGTCACGTGATGACAAGGAATGGGTTCTCTACTACGCTCACATTTATTTATATTTAAATGAGAAGATAGTATGTAATGGCGATAGTAGTTTTGTATCTAGTGACGATAGGTAGTTTCACTACATATCTTTTCGTTTATCATCCAATGTGCTGCATTGTTTACAGATTATATTCTTGTAGCAACTGTGGCTATTATTATACTTGTGAATGATCTTTTTTCTTGCTAATTAAGCACACTATTTATTTGATATTCACTTTAGTTTTTATTTGTTTTACTTTTAATTTATATGACTGTCAATGTTCTTTTGTCACACATTCTGTGACCTCAGCAGTGATTCTCTGTCCCATGCCTCCTCTTGTCCTGTTTATTCATTTGTCCTTCTTGGTAGGTGTTATTTTAAAATAAATTTATATATTTTTCTAGTAAGAGCTTATGTAACATGATGTCTATAAGGGAGTTTGTTTTGATACCCTTTCCACTTTACAGAGGGTACTGCATAGTTTTCCATGGCACTAGACTGCTTTGTGATTGGTGATAAAAAGATGTATGGAGGAAGAGTCCAGAACAAGTATCTTGCTATATGGATGAAGCTGGAAAGAACAATAAAAATTAGTGACAAGGTATCTGGGAATTGATGAACAAGAAGTTGCAAGACTATGTGAGGGATGGTTTAGATATAGGGTAGGATGGGATGAATATACCAAATGCTAAACAAGGGTTGAATGGGGCTTGATGATAAATAAGAGTTAAATGGAATGTAGGGGAGAGTAGATGATGAATAGAGTTTGAGTAAGGTTAAGGGGTGAATATACAGGGCTGGCCCTAGGGTTGCTGCTTCCCCGGGCAAGCTGAACTTTGGTATGTACAAGCTGACAGTCATGGAAATTTCCTTATCTTTGTCATGCCCTCCTTGGCGTCCCCTAGCACATGGGGCTCCAGGTCACTGCCCAAGTTGCTGGTGCCTTGAGCCTGCTCTGTGAATATAGTAAATGATGGAGGATGATCAGTGCTACAGATGTGTTGGATGGGAAATTCAGAAGAGTTTGTGCTGACTGACACTATAGAAGGGGTGAAGAACAATAGAATAATAATAATACAATAGACAGGGAAAAGCTGAGAGAATGGAAGATAATATATGCGTGTATAATTTTTCATAGTATACTCAAGTCTCATTTGTTATGTTAAGGAGGGGTTTTCAGCACTTTGTAGCTCAACACCTCCACACTCCAAATGGCGTTTCACAAACACCCCTACCCATTTTTTATCCAGGAAAATTATTTAATTAAAAACAGCCAATTATTTTAATGAAAGAGAAGCTAATTTTTATGCAATGGTTTGGTTTTTATTATCCATGTCTTCTAACACTATCCCTTCCAACATCATCCATTTCATTTTCATTCATCAATTAACGTCCATTTTCCATACTGGCCTGGGTTGGATGGTTTGACAGGAGCTAACAAGTCAGGAGACTGCTCCAAACACCATTGTCTGCTTAGTATGGTCTCTACAGCTCAGTCTCCTAACACCAACCACTTTATAGTATGTACTGAGTGCTTTTTACATGGCACCAGCAACAGTGTGATCACCAAATAATTTTCAAAACAAGATTCCCTCAGCTGAGTGGAGAGTAGTACTGGGGAAGGTGACTATTTGCCAAATGAAAGGTTAGTGTTTGGGTAGAGGGACAGAAATAGGTGACTTGCAATAAAGGAGATATGTAGCTAACATCTGGCTCTTTTTAAATTTGCATAGATTAATGCCATCTACGTTAAATGTTTAGGAAATTCACTAAATGAAATTGTATTGAACTATGGTGCTTCATATAATTATGTTTTCTGCTCAGTGATACTGCAATTTCTTACACATATATGAATCCCAACGAACATTTTCTTCTTTTAAATGTATTTAAAATATAATATTTTATAATAAAATTTTAAATATTTTATTCATAGGAAAACTCACAAGTCATCAGCATTGGCCATTCATTACTTCTTTGTGAGATCCCAATGCTTTTAAGTTGCTTCAAACGCCACTTAAATTGTTAATGTTAACCCATTCACAACAGAAAGTAATAATACAATTATTAGAAATGTTTATGTAGTGTAGAGACAATATCATTATTTCATCAAGGACGATAACCAACTTAAGACATTTCGGTTTTATTATGATTTGATGTTGAATTATTGAGTGGAGACTCTAAATTTTTTGCTCGTTCCCAATAATTTCGCATTATAATAGAATAAAAATGTAAGGGACATAACTTGAGAAAATGTAAGGGAAATAACTCCTTCACTCTAAGAGAGACAACTCAATGTCATTTCTTCGATATTTAGGAAAAGAATTATTAGTATTTCTTAATTATTTACGTTATATTATTAAATTTGTTTCGCTTAGGGAATTTTAATCTCCTACCTACTCTTGTTATTTTTACCAGTTGGAATATGAGGTGTTGGATTACTGACGAAATGCTCATTTGTTCAAATCTTATTACATCCTTCAATCTCTACTTTCTCCCCGCCTAACTTAAAACAACCATTACTGCTTTAAATTAAATTGAGATTTGATACTTTATAAGCTCATGTAGTGGCGCGAAATTATGGCCGCCATTAAGGAAGTTCAATCTACGCATGCGCAAGAGACTTGCCTTCCCAGAAGCCCCTCGAGTGTGCATGCGTAGTAAACCCGTACTTAAAGCGCTTCGCGCGTTTTCTGAGCCTCTTCAGCACGATGCTTTCGATGTGACAACACTCGCTCCTCTGGGATGCCTCAACGAATCTCTTAAACTCCAGATGCTGATTACAATTTAACCAGCAGCGACCAGGCTGAATGATACAGGTTTTGTAAAGCCAAGCATCACCAAAATAAAACTTATTTTATTATGTTGTTAATTGTTAACACTTGCCTTTGTTCTACTGTTTCCTAATATATATTTTTGTTGAAAGGTGATAGAGAGAGACTAAGTCTCAATTTTGCTATCAACCTTTTTACACTCACATCCTAGATCAGAAAAAAATATTTACACATTTTGTCTTTATTTTATTTTCATGCTTATAAAGTATCAAACTTTATTTAATGTAGCGTGGAAGGTGTTTATAAGCCATTTAAAATAACACACAAAAACCGTTAGATTCACTTCAACGTTTAAATTTAATTTGTCAAATGCAGCACAGAATCTTGTCAGTGAACAGGTCGCAGTCTCAAAGCGACGAAAATATTTTGACAAATTAAATTTAAATGTTGAAGTGAATCTAACGGTTTTTGTGTGTTATTTTAAATGGCTTATAAACACCTTCCATGCTGCAATTGTTTTCCTTATGGGATTTCCCAATCAAATTGCCAGCAAACCATTTTCAGCCAAACCAATTTCAACGGATTTTGCTCAAATCTGATGTCCATGTTACTTATTTTGGTTTGAAATAAAGCACTTGATCACTTAATAATCCTAGCTTAATCCCGAGCAGCGCCGGGCTATACTGCTAGTTATCTCTAATTTAAAACAAATAAATGATTTAAAATAAATATATTTGAATTGTTGTGTGAGAAAGTATATATAATCTCATTATAGAATATAGTGTCTTTCAAAAACATCGTATATTTTAAACTATATCTCATGTTTAAGAAAAAAAGATGCACCTTACATTCTACACTTACTCTATCTTCCTTAGCTACATTTTCATTCCTAATACGCTTTCTGCCTCCCTCTTCCACTTTTTCGTTCTTTTTTTTTTTTTTTTTTTTTGTTAGACGCTAGCAAAGTAAACTTTGCTTTGATTTCTGTCTGCCTTACCCACTTTTTTCATTTTTTTTTTTTTGGACGCTAGCAAACACTGTATGTCTCCCCCCGTCACAAACACACTATTTCTTTCTTCAGTTTGTCAACAAACTTCAAAATTGGTAAAAGATTATCGATTTTTACAGCTATACACGGGTGCCTCTGAGACAAAAACTTGGCGAAAATGCACATAAGGTCATGACACATCTCCTCCTAAAATTGGAGCGACATGCGTGCTAATTTGTGGACGTGCATAAACTACATTCACGTACACACACACACACACACACACATGCATCCTCTCTTTTATATATATATATACAGATGTATACACAGTTCCCTTCCACTTCCAGGATTGTATGTGTGTTTGTGTGTGGGTGATCCTGTTGGTTTAAATTTCCAGAATCGTGTGTGTGATACTGTCGGTTTGTTTGTGGGAGTAAGGCTTATAGTAGAGGATAGAGTATTCAATTCTCCAGCAAACAGTACATTATATTCTTTATTAGTTTAGTTTAAAGTTTCTGTTCTCTTGGCAGATATTATCGTCATGACCATCGTTTAGTATCCATGTTCCATGCTGGCCTGAGTTGGACAGTTTGACAGGATCTGTTGGATCCAAGGTTTGCATCATGCTCCAATGTCCACTTTTGCATGGTTTCTATGGGTGGATGCCCTTTTTAATGCCAACCACATTACAGTGTGTACTGGGTGTTTGTTTGTTTTTTCATGCAACAAGCACTATTGAGGTCACAATGAAGCTTGCAGGACTATGAACCCCAGGGAAGGTGGGGGGGGTCAGCTTTATGCTAGGGGATGAGGGTATGAGAAGGAGGGGAGATGAGAGCAAGTTGTAGAGGATCTGCATGACCACTCACAGTTTGTAGGAGAGTGGAAGGAGAAAAGAGGAATGATCTGTACAAACCAAAAAAAAAATAAAAGGAAAAGATAGTGACAATGAATCCAGTGAACCATCAAGGCACATGGTAAGTAGAAGTGGGTGATTTGCAAGATTGTGCAGGGAGCAGGAGATGAAGGGCTGAGGAAGCAGACTGCAACTGTAAAAATTGGATAGGGTTGAAGGGTGGATGATCAGTGAGCCAAGAGTTGGGGGAAGACAGAGAAATGCAGGAGAGAGTGTGGTGGCATGGGGTGGGGGACAAGCAACAGGACAAGAGAGAAAGGACATGGCTGGGTCGTTTGCAGGAACCAAGGTTGGGAAGAGGTTGGTATAGTGCACAGTGAGAGGTAATTTGGCTGTGGCAAGGGTGGGTGAAAAGTACAATATACATAGTAGTTACAGAATTCAGTTTAACTGAAGAGGACATATCTTTCTGAGAACCTCATATTGCCAGGCATCCCATCTTTTGTTTTGTGGGTGTGTGTGTGCGCACACTCACACAATGAGCTTCTTTCAGTTTTTGTCTGCCAAATCTACTCACAAGACATTGGTCAGCACAGGTGCCTAAGATACTGCTTAGTGGAACTGAACCTGAAACCATATGGTTGAAAAGTACACCTCTTAATCACACAGCCATATTTTATATATACCAGGTGCCACGTAAAAAGCACTCATGCTGGTGCCACATATAATGCATTCATGTCAGTGTTACATTAAAGGAATGCACTTGTGCCTGTGTCACATAGAAGTACCCATACCAGTAGCACTTAAAAGCACCCAGTACACAAACGTGATCAATACCAGGGCCACCTGACTGGCTCCTGTGCTGGTGGCACCTAAAAAAGAACCATCCGAGTGTGGCCGATGCTAGTAGCCCCTGACCGGCTCCCATGCTGGTGGCACATAAAAAGCACTAACCAAATGTGATCAATGCCAGGGCCACCTGACTGGCTCCCATGCTGGTGCCACATAAAACACACTATGCAAACGTGATCAATGTCAGGGCCACCTGACTGGCTCCTGTGCCAGTGACACATAAAAAGCACCATCCAAACATGGTCGATCCTGGTCCATCTGACTGGCTCCTGTGCTAATGGCACGTAAAAAGCACCCACTACACTCTCAGAGTGGTTGACATTAGGATGGGCATCAAGCTGTAGAAACATTGCCAGATCAGATTGGAGCTTGGTGCAGCCGCTGGCTCTCCAGACCTCAGTCAAACCGTCAAACCCATACCAGTATGGAAAATGGACGTTAAACAATGATGATGATGATAATCTTAACAAGAGATGTTAAACAATGATTATGTAAAACCAGTGGTGCTGGCCACTTGTAGTTTCCTTGCATGAAAACCTCCACTTTTCTATGCTTGCATGGGTTAGACAGAATTTGTTGAGGCAGGTTTCCTTCAGCTGGATGCCCTCTTCTGTTTCCAAGGAAGATAATATTTTCCCCATAGCCAGACATATTTCTCATGGAAGACTGGAAATGAACAACACTTAGAAGATGATGACACTTGTTTAGAACAATCATCGCATAATGTCAAGGCAGTGACACACACACACAGACAAACTCCTTTCAGTTTCTGACTACCAAATCTATCAACAAGGCTTTTGGTCAGTTTGTGTCTACAGTAGTAGGTACTTACCTAATGTGACACATTGTGGAACAGAATCCTGGAACTATGTGGTTACCAATCGACCATTCCTGCACCCAGTTAATTCGGTCTTTTGAAAGTGATTGTGAGTGCAATACCCTAACCACTAAGTGTGGCCTAGTGGTTAGGGTGTTGCACTGACAATCACTGGATGATAGGTTCAATTCCCAGACCAAACAGCATGTTGTGTTCTTGAGCAAAACACTTCATTTCACATTGCTCTGTGCATGTAAGAGTGGCAGAAATGCTTTGCAGTATATCTTCTAGCTGTTTACATTCTGAGTTCAAATCCAATCTGCCTAGAGAAGGCAATGGGAAACCACTCCAGTATTTTCTGTCAAATGTATAGCTTATTTATTTATATTGTTTAGAAATTAATCATACCTTATCTCATACCTTTGAAATTTTGATGATGTGGTTGTATATTTTTAGAATGACATTGTTAGGTAGGTATGGGAGGCCAGATATGGGTGGTTTGAACATAAAACAGGTAGAATATTTGGGCTGGATATGGCTAGTTTAAATGTTAATGTGGCAGGGGAGGGTTACAGAACCTCTCTGGTTGTACAGAAAGTGCTGGTAAAGGTTTACATGCAACGATCTGCCCAAGAGCAGACCACCACTAGACTAGACTGGATCCAAAATAATTAATGTTGTTGTGTTTAATCAGGTGGTCCGAAAAACTTACCAATTAATGGCTGCTGGAGGAATGGTTCTATTCGAGATTTCCTCAAGAATTATGAAGAGAAGAAGCAAGAAACAGGTAAATTCTTTTACTATTTTCTCCATTCATAAATTCAGAATCTCAACTCTAAACTTATGAATGGTAAATTCATTTTTGTATTTTGTATATTGTATATCCATTTTCAAAGTAAAATCAATAGTATGGTGTGAAAATAGGGAAATAATAATAATGGTTTTCAAATTTTGGCACAAGGCCAGCAATTTTGGAGGAGGAGATAAGTCAATGATGAAAGGCAAAGTCAACCTTGGCAAAATTTGAATTCAGGTCGTGCAGATGGACGAAATGTCAGGAGGTTTCAATGATGTGGTTATTTATTTTTACAATGACATTTTAGGGTATGTGTGATAGGGTGGATCTGGTGAATTTGAACATAAATCAAGTAAAATATTTGGACCGGATATGGCCGGTTTAAATGCTTAATGGTTAAAGTACAAACAACATTTTGCTGATTTGTATGAGATTCTTAGCCATAATATCTTGTTGAAGAAACTTGAAATTCACCTGTACCAGCTAAATGTATTGACCCCAGTATCTGACAGGTACTGTATTTTATTGACCCCTTCGACCTCAGACCCCACAAAGATGATGGGCAAAGTTGATATCAGAATGTAAAAGTTCATATATAATGTCACAGCTAAACTATAATAAACAATATTTACTAACCACAATATATTTTATATATCATATAAATTAACATCATTATCATTATCATTGTTTAACTGGCATGAGTTCCATCTTCCATGCTGTCAAAGGCTGGACTGTTCAACAGGATCCAACAAGATGGAGGACTACTTTGAACTTCAATGTCTACTTTGGCATGGTTTCTAAAGGTAGATGCACTTCTTAATGTCAACCACTTTACAGAATGTATTTTGTCTCTTGTCGCCTGCACTAGTGGGGTTGCAAAATTAAGGACCTAAAGTGACCACTTTTAACTAAAGGAGAATAAAAGAGAGGGTATAATGATTCTAAACAAAGGTGATGTATATTGTACAAAGCCATTTCTCTCATAGTACTGTGGTTCTGTTTTCTCCCCTACTTGCTAATACTTTAATTTTTGCTAAGTTTACCATGCCAGCTCTCGTTTCTAGCTTATTTTTCTCTAATTCTGTTATAAATACATATACACTTCATATTCAAGGTTCTGATAGAGCGATAGGATGATATTCTGGTACTCAACTAAGAGTCCACCACATCTTACAGCAGAAACAGCTGTAAGCTAATGAAGTTCATTAGGTAACATTTGGTTTTTCCAGTGTCATCTCTTTGTTTTCTGTTACCACTTTATACTTATATAACATTGTGTTCTTGATCATCCATATATTGAGTTCTACATCAGGTTATTAGTCTCACTATGCCTAAGTGAATTATTAAAATACATATTAAATTATTTTGTTGCAAACTGCAGATCGTTTATATTAATAGGCAAATAAATTTGTCTTTTTTTTTTTTAACATAGTTGCACAAATGCAAATGAAATTATATAAATAATACGGGGTAATAGTATGATGCAAAATACCCCTTTAAGACAGAAAAAGAGAACAAAGTCGCTCACGGGAACTTTTATTTGATAGTACCATCTCATGATGTTACTCACCCATTGAAAATACACACATATACAAACACTCACTCATACACACACACACACACGCATGCATACACACACACACACACATATACATACACTCATACACACACACATGCATATACTCACACACACTCACTCACATGCACACATATATATGCACACTCACTCACTTACTCACGCATACATACACACACACACACACACTGTACTTACTACGTGTATGTATGTGTGTGTCACATTTATCCATACACATGCGCATACACACATGTACAGACACATATAGGTAAATGAAACTCTGCCTCTCTTTTCCCTCCCCCACACACACACTTTGCTCTGTGGAATCATTAAGATTCTATTAACTTCCGTAAATGGTTTTTGTCCTTTTACAATGCCTCAGATGAAATGTCAGTGATGTTTGTTAAACTGATCTTATTCACAAATTACGTCCTTCGTTCTTTTTTTTCTCCTCTTCCCCCACCCCACGATCACCACTACCATCACTCTCTTCTTACTTCACCGATTTCAATCATTGGACTGCAGCCATGCTGGGGTACTACCTTGAAAGGTTTAGTTAAACAAATTGTCTCCAGTACTTATTTTTTAAGTTTAGTATTTATTTTATTGGTCTGTTTTACTGAACCACTTAGCCATGGTGGATGTAAACAAACCATCACCAATTGTCAAGTAATGGTGGGGACTACTTACACACACATACATCTATATGATAATCTGCTTGTATATATAATTATATATATATATAGCACATGTTTGAAAAGGTTAAATGAAAGCACTCACACTCTAGAAAAAAAACTTTTTCCCAAAAGGTTAGTAACATCCTTATAAAAGATTTCATAAATTTTTTTTTTTTTAAATCACCTTTACTCTTCAAAAACTGTATTAAGTAATTCTCATAGACTTTCAAATATATTGAGAGCAAATGTAGACTGAGATACAGGGGTCCCAGAGAGACAGAATTTCACTTCTATTTATTTATTTATTTATATATAGGCGCAGGTGTGGCTGTGTGGTAAGTAGCTTGCTTACCAACCACATGGTTCCAGGTTCAGTCCCACTGCACGGCACCTTGGGCAAGTGTCTTCTACTATAGCCTCGGGCCGATTTGGTAGACGGAAACTGAAAGAAGCCCGTCGTACATATGCATATATATATATATATATATATATATATATATATATATATATATATATATATATATGTGTGTGTTTGTGTGTCTGTGTTTGTCCCTCCACCATCGCTTACAACTGATGCTGGTGTGTTTACGTCCCCGTAACTTAGCGGTTCAGCAAAAAGAAACCGATAGAATAAGTACTAGGCCTACAATGAATAAGTCCTGGGGTCAATTTGCTCGACTAAAGGTAGTGCTCCAGTATGGCCGTAGTCAAATGACAAACAAATAAAAGAGTATGTGTGTGTGTGTGTGTGTGTTTGTATAGTTGAAATTTACAGAAAAACAAAAGACGAGGACAAGTGTTGGAACAACAAGCAGGTGTATTAGTTTAATGCTTGGGAAAAATGGAAAAGTCTTTTATATTTTGAGCCTATGCTCTTTGACAGAAAGGAATAAGAGGAAAAAATGGAGAGAGAAAGAAAAAACAACAAGAGAAAAACTGTGTAGAGTTCAGCAGCCCAACATGGCAATATATACACACATACACACCAACAAATTGTATAAAGTGTATTTATATGTGTAGAAAGATGTGTATGTATTGTGTGTGTATGCAGAATACATTCCAGGGTTACCTAGTCAAGGAGCCATAGCAAAGGCACTTAGAATGCGTTCTCCAATGAAACAAAACATCTTTTTTTGGTCTCACCTTTTGTTGAACTCATCTACATCTGTCTACTCATACACATGCACCTTATACATAAAGTGTATATGGATGTGTGTGTGTGTGCATATATATATATATACACACATGTGCATACACATACAGTATTGTTGCTGATGTTGTTTGCTCTTGTCCTTTTCTCCTGCTCTTTCTTTCTTTCTTTCACATCAGTTCAATGATTAGGTAAAGTTCTTGTACCAAACTAGCCAGTTATTATATCTACATTGATTTCTACATAGAGTATTGAACTACATCTAATCAATAGATTATTGATTCCACTGTTTTGTTCAGAAAGAAAGAAGAAATAAATAAAAAAAAGTCATATATCTGGTCTGTGTTGAAATGACTCATTCTGCTCATGACGAGAAAGGATTTACTAATCTCCTCTTGTATGAATGAGTGTGTGTGTGTGTATTTGGATGTATGTATACATTTAATGTATATTTATACACACACAGAAATGCACACACACACACACACACACATATATACATACACACCCATACATATATAGACACATACACACATACATACTTTATATATATATATATATATATATATGTAGATAGATATACCTATATATGAAATCTGTATTATTGTAAGTATATATATATGTGTGTATATATATGTATATATATATATATATATATATATATATATATATATATATATATATATATATATATATATATATACATGTATTGATACATATATTGCATTTATACATGTGTGTGAGTTTATATATATATATATGTGTGTGTGTATACATGTGTATGTATGCATAAACGAATTTGTGTGTGCATGCATGTATACACACGCATGCATGCATTCATACTCACCATCATTTTATATTCATTTTTATATATACAATCAACCACGCACACATATCTTTTTTATTGTTAATTAGAAAGGTATTTTTTTTCTATTTTGTTTATATGTCAGGTGTGGGTAATGGAGGCAAATGGGAACCTAATTCCAATTTCCTTACCAACTGTGATATGTGCAAGAGAAATGGCATGGCCATTCAGGCACATGTGATGTGTGTGTATTTTTTAATGGTGATGGCATTTCACATATATACACATGTATGCATATATGTGAATATACTTATATGTTTGTATGCACATGTTCACACAAACACCTACACCTGTGTATATATATATATATATATATATATATATATATATATATATGAGTGTGAGTGAAGACACCTATGAATATGTATACATTTATAGTTATATACCTATATTTATATCCACCTGACATATAAGCAAAATATGATAGAGAAAAAAAGACCTTTCTAATTAGCAATAAAAAGGTGTGTGTGTGTATATATATATATACACACACACACGTACTTACACATACACTCACATACATATATAATTATTTGTACATTTTAATTTGCACACATATATACGTACATATTTTTATTGATATATAAATACATTATCTGATCAATAAGTATCCAGGCTGTTGCCATAGTAACAAAGCTAAAGCATGCGGTGAAGCCACTTGGTACAGATTGACCCTTGAACTCTGCTGTGCATGCACACTAAGTTTTCTAGCTCACTTCTGTTTACAGCAGTGCTTGGAAGGAACATGTGTAGCATGTGATCATCGCATTGACTATGACCGAGAAAGTTGAGTAGAGAATCTGCATCAAATTTTGCCAAAAGCTTGGTGATACCTGTTCAGAGACTTATGCAAAGTTTTCAAAAAGTTTTCATCATTCTCAACACAATCAAGGAGATCTTGTGCAACTGAAACCTGAGTGTCTTTTTTGGTCAGCTAAAAGCAGTCTTGGCACAAACTTGACAGACATGCATCTCCTACCCAAATCTTCAGGGATAATGAACTGAACTGAACTGAACCATAACTAATTTGCACATCCTCTGATAACTCATGCATGGTGATTCGACGATTTCTCCTCACAGCTGCATACTCATCTGCAATGTTTTTTTTTTCTCAGTTCTGCTGGTTGCAGGTCTCCCAGTACGCTCATCACTATCAACATTTTTTCAGCCATCTTGGAAACGTCTGAACCACTCGTACATTTATGTGTGACTCATACACTCCTCTCCTTACACTTTCTGCAACTTTGCATAGGCCTCTGAGCAAGTATTGCCATGACAGTTTTGTCTGTCATGGTCAATGTCACGATTACATGCTACACATGTTCCTTCCAAGTGCTACTGTAAACAAGGGAAGTGAACTAGAATGTTAAAACTTAGTGCGTATGCACAACGGAGCCCAAGGTCAATCTGTGCCAAGCAGCTTCACTTTGCATGCTTTAGCTTCGTTACTATGGCAACAGTCCAATTATTTATTGATCAGACCTCATATATTTGGATTTTTACAATGGACCTGTTGTTGTTTTGAAATGCAGTGCCCCATTATAGCCATAGCCCACTGGCTGGAATCAGTGACCATTGTACTATTCTTTTACTCTTTTACTTGTTTCAGTCATTTGACCGTGGCCATGCTAGAGCACCGCCTTTAATCGAGCAAATCGACCCCAGGACTTATTCTTTGAAAGCCTAGTACTTATTCTATCGTCCCTTTTGCCGAACCGCTAAGTTAAGGGGACGTAAACACACCAGCATCGGTTGTCAAGCGATGTTGGGGGCACAAACACAGACACACAAGCACACACACACATATATATATATATATATATATATATATATATATATATATATATACATATACATATATACAATGGGCTTCTTTCAGTTTCTGTCTACCAAATCCACTCACAAGGCTTTGGTCGGCCCGAGGCTATAGTAGAAAACACTTGTCCAAGGTGCCACACAGTGGGACTGAATCCAAAACCATGTGGTTGGTAAGCAAGCTACTTACCACACAGCCACTCCTGCGCCTATATATATACATTGTGCATGGTTAGACATAAGCAAGATTGTTTGGTTAAGAAGTTTGTTTCTCAACCTCATGTTCAATCTTCTGAGTAGAGTTGATAAACAGAAACTGAATGAAGCCTATCGTGTATATAAATGTGTGTGTGTGTGTGTGTGTGTGTGTTTGTATCACTTTATGTTGACATTGCATGAGAGTTGTAAATGAGCATCACACAATCTGTGTCAATCATTTCCAATCTTCCATGAAAACCTGTCTGGTCATGGGGAAATATTACCTTTCTTGGAAACAGGTGAAGATTGGCAACAGAATGGGCATACATACATAGAAAATCTACCTCAATGGATTCTATCTGACCCCTGCAAATATTATAATATGTTGATGATATGATGATATATATGTATATATAGTATGCTTGTTACTGGTGTGTGTAAAAACATACGTGTATACTTTTGAAAGTGCTTTATATTAAAATAATGATGTAAAATTTTTGTCTCAAGGAAACTTCTCTGAAGAGACTTTGTGTGTTAAAAACACTGTTCACTCAGAAAGACATCAGTAGACCATCAAACACTGGTGTTTTGGATTAATTTTGCCTTCTTAGTGTGGATAGGGTATTTGGCTCGTGATTGTAAAGGCCATGAATTTGATTCCTGGCAGCATGTTGTGTCCTTCAGCAAGACATTTTATTTCACTTTGTTCCAGTTCACTCAGCTAGCAAAAAAGAGTAGTGCCTGTATTTTAAAAGGCCAGCCTTGTCACATTCTGTGTCATTCTGAATTTCCCTGAGAACTATGTTAAGGGTGGAGTTCTCAGCCACTTGAATGTTATTTTTACCAGCAGTTTCTTCCATTGATCAGATCAACTGGAACCCTCATCATTGTAACCGGCAGAGTGCCAGTCAGTGTTAGACACCTCCAGTCATTCTCAATCAGAATTTATCTCTTCATAGAAAACAGCAAACAAAAACATTTGCATATTTGAACCAAGGACAAGGTTTAAGTTACATTGATATATATATTCCAAACAGCACTAGGTTAAAATAACGATTTTTATATCTCTCTCTCAGATGAAATCTTACAGCTAACACCATTTTATGTGTGAATATCCATTATAAATTATATATGTATGCATTAAGTCTGCTTTGACCAAAACTGGCCTCCTGGGACAACTGCTATTTATATTTCATAAAATATTGTATAAACTATTATGCTGTCTTACCAACAACCAAATAGTTATCTCAAGGAGTATACAAACAATATTCTGTTCTGCTGGCTGCACACACTCCTGACTGCAAAGGTGATTTTAATTAACTGAAATTGTTTTGTTAATTACATAGTCAGTTAACACACACAACTACTAACATGCAGTAGTTGTCTATCAACTAATGACAGATAAATGAAAACCATACTGTTGTTGTAGTGTTAATAATTTTAAATTGGTTTCTGAAATTCCAAATCACTCATGTGAAAAATCCTCGCTTTGTTGTTTCTTCATTGCTGCGTGTATTGAATTATCGATCTCAGTTATATTCTATTGTGTCTGTATTAAAGCTATAAAAAGTAACAATGGGCTCAGATATGGCTGAGTAGTGAAGAAGCTTGATTTGTAATCATGAGGTCTTGGGTTCAATCCCATAAGAGTTATTTTACCATAGCCTCAGGTAAACCCAAGCTATTTGAATGAAATTAGATGGACAGAACCTTGTACAATTCATCTTATTGAGCTTCTACCTTGATATTTAAATGTCACTTTGTCACTCATTGTGTAACACTGATTATGGTTTAGGATTACATTATAAGTACATATGTCTGTGGAACACTCTGCTACTTGTACACTAATTCAATGAGTAGGTTGCTTAAACAAAAATGATAATGGTTTCAAAGTTTGGCACAAGGCAATTTCGAAGGAGGGGCTAAGTCAATTGCATCAACCCCAGGACTTAACTAGTACTTAGTTTATCAAAAGGATGAAAGGCAAAGTCGACCTTGGCAGAACTTGAACTCAGAACATAGTGGCAGATGAATTACTGCTAAGCATATTGCCCAGTGTGGTAACAAATCTGTCAGCTCGCCACCTAATTATAATAATAATGATAGTAACTACTCCATTAACTGACATATGGGTGCCAGTTTTTCTGAGTTATGGATTTTTAGACAACTAGTCATATATATATATATTTACATACATATATATATATCAGCAGCAGCATAATCATTTAATGTCCGTTTTCAATGCTGGCATTGATTGGACAGTTTGACATAGAGCTGGCTAGCAGGGTGCTGTGCAGACTCAAGCTGTTCCCTGCTAAGCAGCTCCATGTTGAACCATCCAACTCATACCAGCATACACACACACACACACACACACACACACACACACTTACACACACACACACAGAGCCAGGTGTACCAACAGTATTGATGTGATGTCAGTTAAGTACAAAACTATTTCATGAGACCTGAAATTATCATATAAGTCCTCGTTATCTTAATTAATACTAATAATTATTGATCATCGTGAGAACAACATTGGAACAAGGCCTCAAATGAGGTATCATTGATCATCTGGCACCGCATATAGGTCAGAATAAATTATTTAAAAACATATTGATTCTAAACACATTTGATTGACCTGTAATGGGTGATCAGTTCTACTGACTTCAAGGAGTGGGTTGTTGTTGTTGTTATTGTTGAGCCCCATGTTAGATTTTATCTTGACTTATGATGAAAGGTATTTCAACGTTGATCAACTCTTCATTCAAGTTTACATTGTGCAATGTGTTTGAACTCAGGATTTGAGCTCAAAGGGAAAGTTGCTGTAACGAAATGTCACAAGACATTTTGGTAGCAACTCATCTGCTAATGGATTAATCTTTTGGATTATATTTCCTTTGCACAATTTTGCATTAGCTTGCCATGAATCTATTCCTTTCTTAATTATCTCACCACTTTAAAGTCTATGGATACAATCCTCTTCTCATTCAATTAAGGATTATTAGAAAGTCTGTTTAATTGCTTTATCTGTTTCTGTTATGTCTTTATTGTATATAATCTGCTATCTTTGGGTTGTTATGTTTGACTTTCTCAGTCTCATGTTATCAAAATTCTTCCCTGTTTTATCTGATCACATACATACCCAGTTCTCATTACTCTAAATATTTATCCAGTTTATCTAGCTGTATCATCTTAGATATAATACTTAACTTTCATTTTCCCCTTCTCACAATTCAAGTACTCTTTCTGTTTTCATGTGATAATCTGATGTTTTCATGCACACACACACACATACACACACATGTGAATACTGACACTGATAGTTATAATGATGAGGGTTCCAGTTGATCCAATCAACGGAACAGTCTGCTCATGAAATTAACATGCAAGTGGCTGAGCACTCCACAGACACACGTACCCTTAACATAGTTCTCAGGAAGATTCAATGTGACACAATGTGACAAAGCTGGCCCTTTTGAATTACAGGTACAATTCATTTTTGCCAGCTGAGTGAACTGGAACAACATAAAACAAAGTGTCTTGCTCAAGGACACAATGCACTGCCAGAAATTGAACCCACAGTCTTACAACCATAAATTGAATATCCTAACCACTAAGCTACACACCTTAAATACACATATATGCATACATGTTCATACACACACACATAGTGCATGTGTGTGAGTGAAACTAGAATATTTTCCAGCATTCCTTCTACATAATGTGTTGGATTTAATCATTCTTTGTATATACACCAATGCTCCTTACTAAACTACAAGATTTTAGCCATAAAGGATTTGAGCTCAGCACTGCAGGTTCACACACCATTACAAATGTTGAGGAACAGCAACTGTTATACTCTATTCAAATCCACCTTTCTTGCTTTCTACTTGTCACCATATACAGTGCATTGGAGTGTGCTCGTTGGTCCTTAGCTAGGTAGAGACATCATGTAACTGGTAAGATAGTTGTTTCTATTGATTTGTATTTGTCCCCTCT
The DNA here is from genome assembly GCF_046866305.1 of Octopus bimaculoides. Taxonomy (NCBI): domain Eukaryota; kingdom Metazoa; phylum Mollusca; class Cephalopoda; order Octopoda; family Octopodidae; genus Octopus; species Octopus bimaculoides. The sequence goes on from NC_142932.1 coordinate 85,054,411, forward strand.
GTTCAGCCCTATGTGGCTAATAAAGAAAGTTATCTGTCTGTCTGTCTGTCTATCTGTCTATCTGTCTGTCTATCTATCTATCTATCTATCTATCTATCTATCTATCTATCTATCTGTCTCATTGACGACGGTGAACAGGTGTGGGCGCCGTTTGTGAGGCACGCCTTCCCACAGCTCGTCTCACTCACCGAACTGCAAACATGGATCAGGAAGAGACCGAAACTGGGCGATTGGCACCGCGAGTGTCGCCAAGCTCTACAACAGCTCTGCCATCCGGGATCAAACTTGTGCAACTTCCAAACGACCAATGCGTTCTATAGAGGACTAGTGGAGGGGAAGTCTGACGACACTCTCGGGGCAAACCTGGGTGTCGACGAGAAATTCCTAACCCGCCTTTTCAAGACGACGTTCAGGCCGGGGCCTATGGATAATTTCCAGAGATCCCTGGCTTGGCAATGCTATCGAGACGCACTACCAGTTCGAGAGAAGATCTACAGACACGGTTCGAAAACCACCGGACCGACCTGCCCGAGATGCGGTCAGAGCGACGAAACCGTTCTGCACGCACTCGTGCAGTGTCCAGATATTTCAGAGCTGTGGACCTTCGTCGAACGGCTGTTGTCGCGTGTGGGACGAGCCCACTTATCAGCCGAGTCTATCGTGAATATTGTTCCGCCACCTTCCTTTAAACGGGAAGGAAAAACGTTTTTTGTAACACTGATAGCTATGGCAAAAGAATGTGTGTGGTGGACGCGTTTGAAAGGTCTACAAACAAGCACTTTCCTCTCTAGTCAGTCCCTCGTCAACTTTTTCAAGTACCACTTGAAAAGGAGGATGAGGATAGAGAGGAAAGTGTTGTCGAATGAAAGTTTCAATAAAAAATGGGTAAATGTGGCAAGAATGGTAAGAATGAAAGACGACACCATTTTAAGCATAGATTTGTAACAAAAAGAGAGAAGGTACTTACTTTCATGTACCTTTAAAAAAAAAAAGCCTGAGGTGACCGTGGTCTTTTCCGTAGGCTTTTCTCTCCACGGATAAACCTAATCTGTTCCCCGTTTTTTACATCGACTGTGATACACGATCCCTATTGATCGCCCCCCCACCCACGTTTTTTTTTTTTTTTTTTCTTCCCGCGATCCCTTTTGATCGAAATTATCCACCCCCCCCAAGAAAAGCTCTACTTTGTAATTTGTCCATTTTCTGTATTTAGCCCTGTGTGGCTATAATAAAAAGATATCTGTCTATCTATCTGTCTATCTATCTATCTGTCTGTCTGTCTGTCTAGCTAGCTAGCTGTCTGTCTGTCTGTCTGTCTATCTGTCTGTCTAGCTATCTAGCTAACTAGCTATCTGTTTATCTAGCTAGCTATCTTTCTAGCTAGCTGACTATTTCTTTCTTTCTTTCTGCCTGTTTGTCTTAACAAACAAGAGAAAATTGCACAGATCTTTGTATATTTTTATTCATCCATGTCTACTGTTGGATATTCTTTCATGTGTGCAGTAATCCTTTATGTACAAATAAACATGTGAGTTGATTCCCTTAAAATAATTACCCAATAATTTACCGTTCTTGTGAATTCATGTGCAATATCATTTTCGCCTTTCTCCAACATATCATATCCATGTATGAGAGTGAGAAACAGGCAGACATATATACATTGTATATGTATGTGTGTACACACACACACACACACACACACACACACACACATGTACACACGTTCACATGTAATTACTTTATCTAACTATAGTTCTGTATCTATCTCAACCAATACATGATTAACTGTCTTTATCTGGTTCTATATTTCACCATCTATCTATCATCCATCTACTGTCTGTCCAGTTTTTAATGTCTTTCTTTCTCTCATTCACCCTATGCATCTCCCAGGAGCACTAGCTCTCTCTCTCTTTCTCTCTCTCTCTCTCTCTCTCTATACATCTCCCAAGAGCACTAGCCCACTCGCTCTCTTTCTTTCTCCCTCTTTCTGTCTCTCTTTCTCCCCCCACCCTCTCCAATCACAGTTTGTTCCTCAACAGATAATGTACCACCTAATTGGGCAGTCTGCTAGAAACCTCTCTCATTACTAAATAATAGATTCAAATGAGTAGTTCCACCGAGATATTTACCCCTCAATTCACAAGCGTTCCATGGTGATTACCAAATCAGGATTAAAGCCAGTCTGTTGGATCAACCAATAAATTAATCCCAATCTACAAAGCCTAATAGAACCTTCTCTCATAATTAATAGTCTCAGAATTATTTCCAATAACCAATCATTAACTTCCTAGTTCACTTACCTACTAAGAATCTTTGAGGATAACAAATAAAGAATATATATATATTTCTTTTTACATTCAAGCATATAAGCATGGTTGTGTGTAAAGAATAAAAAGTTTTGAATGGTACAACAATGCACTATAATACAAAAAATGGACTATATACCTGTTGTAATTTAGTTATCTATAGTCCGATGATATTTCGGAATACAATTCCTTAAGGAATATAGTCCATTTTTTGTATTATAGTGCATTGTTGTACCATTCAAAACTTTTTATTCTTTACAAGCAATACACAATGCTTCAAGCGAACTACAATACTCTCCTATGGTTGTGTGGTTAAGAAGTTCTCTCCACAACTCCAGGGTTCCTGGTTCAAGATAACTGTGCAGCCCTTTAGACAAGTGTCTTCTACAATAGCCTCAGGTTGACTAAAGCTTTGGTAGTGGAATTTGGCAGACTGAAATTTTATGTGGAAGCTTATTGGGTGGATATATATTGTTATATTATGTTTGCAAATATAAGTATTATCACAAAGTAAAGAATATTCAACACATGATGTAGAGTAAATGTTATAATGTCATTGTTAAATTTGGGTGCCCCAATGTTACTTTTACCCTTTACTATTCAGATTACTCTATCAAATGTGATGCTTATACATGCATTATTTTGTAACTCCTAGATTTTGTTAATATGACTGTTTATTTTTAGAATGGTATTATAGGGTAGGTGTGAGAGGCCAGATCTGGCTGGTATGAACATAAAACAAATTAACTATTTTGGTTTGATATGGCTGGTTTAAATGCTAAATGATTAAGTTACTCTTTTTGAAATTTTTGACAAGATTAAATTCAGGCCAGACTAGACCAATCCAAGCCATAGTAGATGAGACCAAAGTCAGGTGATAAACTGGACCAAGGTCAGACTAGATTCATATCAGACTAGAGACCAAAGTCAGACTGGATCAAAATCAGGCTAGACTGAACCAAAATAAAGTCAGGCCAGACTGGACCAATGCAAATTCAGATTAGACCAAACCCAGGCCAGGCTAAATCAGATCTGGGCTAGGCTAGACCAAAGTCAGGCTAAACTAAGGCAAAACCAGAACATAGCACTTATTGTTAACATACATTGTTGTGAGGAAATTTTCCTACATAGGCTTGGAGAAGGCAGCAAGAAAGCATTGCATTTGTTTCTTTCTCTTTTTTTTTAACCCTTTCCTTCTTAAAGAGGATTGATTTCTTAAAAACTTAAGCAGAAGGCTACAAATATTGGGGAAGATACATCATCGTCGTTTAACGTCCGCTTTCCATGCTAGCATGGAAAGCAGACGTTAAACGATGATGATGATGATGATGTGGTAAGTAGCTTACTTACCAACCACATGGTTCCGGGTTCAGTCCCACTGCGTGGCATCTTGGGCAAGTGTCTTCTACTATAGCCTCGGGCCAACCAAAGCCTTGTGAGTGGATTTGATAGATGGAAACTGAAGGAAGCCCGTCGTATACATGTGTATGTATATATATATATATATATATATATGTAAATATATAAAAATAAAAATAAAAAGATAAAGAGAGCAATGGTAAGGTTGGAGAAGTATTTTATGGATAGAGTCTTACAGCTGTTTCTGGGAAGATCCAGTACTTCCCTTATCTTTTTATTTTTATTTTTATATATTTACATATACACACGCTAATACACGACTTATAATACCCAATCCTGTTCATACAACGACTGGGGCAAACTAGTCGGTATACAGCACTTACTCGGTATTACCTGTATCCTCTTGGGTTTGGTTAAATAACAATACCCTCCTCAACCTTATATATATATATATATATATATATATATATGTGTGTGTGTGTGTGTGTGTGTGTGTGTGTCTGTCTGTCTGTGTCTGTGTGTCTGTGTCTGTGTTTGTCCCCCTAGCATTGCTTGACAACCGATGCTGGTGTGTTTATGTTCCCGTCACTTAGCGGTTCGGCAAAAGAGGCCAATAGAATAGGTACTAGGCTTACAAAGAATAAGTCCCGGGGTTGATATGCTCAACTAAATGCGGTGCTCCGGCATGGCCGCAGTCAAATGACTGAAACAAGTAAAAGAGTAAAAGAGGGTTTGGTCAATCCTTATTTTATAAACCACTGGAAGGTTGGAAAGTGAGGTCAGTACTATTTACACCTGAAAGCAAATGGAAGTGACTATCACAAATCACCTGTTGCATAGTTCTATAAATTATGCTATTCACTGCTCTGACTAGGCTCCATTGGTCATTGTATTCTGTCCATTCCAAGGTCAGCAACTTAATTAAATCTGGTGTTACATTAATTGAGCAAATGTATGGATGGTCCCTGCTGGAGCACCATTATAGGTCAAGTGGATCGTGATTGACCTGAAGCTTAACTACAACAAGGAATGTATCAATCAATAATGTACTCCTAGATATATAGTGTCTGGATAGTCTTAGCTGGTATAATAAGTCTACTAAATCATGACTGACTTGAGGCTAAACAACTACAAGGAATGGCACAGTGAGTAGTGTATTCCTAGCTATACAGTGTCTGGATGGTGCCAGCTGATATATCCTTATAGGTCTACTGGATCATGACTAGCTTGGGGCTAAACAACAAGGAATAGAACAGTCAGTAATGTATTCCTAGATATACTATGTCTGGATGGTTCCAGTTAGTACACTATTGGTCTACTGGACCATGATTGACTTGGGGCTAAGTAACAACAATAATGAATTGTCTCTATGGTAACTACATATAAAAAAAAGATCCCTCAACGTTTGACTTGTGGTTTCTCTAGTCTCTTCTGCTCTACTTATACTCCTCCTGACTGTTCCTGTGGTTAGGCTCTCTCTCTCACTCTGACTGTTTCTATCTTTCTCTTTCTCTCTCTCTCTCTCCCTCTCTCTTTCTCTCTCCCTCTCTCTCTCTCTCTCTCTCTCTCTCCCTCTCTCTCTCCTGCCTTCCTCTGCTTCTTTGTCCTACTGGGGTAGCCAAGTATCTCCTTTGTAGTAAGACAGCTATTCCTGACCTTCTTATTTCTTTACTGCCCACAAGGGGCTAAACATAGAGGGAACAAATAAGGGATTAAGTCGATTACATCGACCCCAGTGCGTAACTGGTACTTAATTTATCGACCCCGAAAGGATGAAAGGCAAAGTCGACCTCAGCGGAATTTGAACTCAGAACATAGTGGCAGACGAAATACCGCTAAGCATTTCGCCTGGCGTGCTAATGATTCTGCCAGCTCGCCGCCTGACCTTCTATCATATTCTAACCTCTCGCCTTGCACATAGCCACTTCTCTTAATTCCTTTCCCTCTCTCAACAGAGACATCTTTGTCTTGCAAGCCACTTGGTAACCCCATGAGTACTGATGCCACATAATAGGCACCTATGCTGGCATCACATAGAGGCAACTGTGCCAGTGCCACGTGAAGAGCACCCATACTGGCACCGCATAAGGAGCATCGGTGCTGGCGTCACATAAAGAAAGTACCTGTGTCAGCACCATGTACGATAAGCACCCATGTTGGTGCCACATAAAAAAGCAGCTGTGCTAGTCCCACTTACAAGCACCCAGTACACTCTGTAAAGCGTATGGGCATCCAGCTGTAGAAACCATGCCAAAACTGATGGCTGGGGCCTGATGCAGCCCAACCCATGCCAGCATGGAAAAGGGAAAAATGAACATTATACAATGATGATGATTAATATACTCATCACCAAATAAGCTATTGTTTAGCCTTAGATCAACCCTGATTAAGCATGTTCCAGATGTGACCATCCTGTCTTTACACATATCTAGGACTACAATATCAAATATGTTCTTCTTTCTTAAGATAGTGGGTTGTGATGTGAGAGGGACTTTACTGCTATTTCTAGCAGGTTGAGTGATCCACATAAAATCTTCATAGGATTGATAAGGTAACTAGTTGCTAGGCAATCAATGTTTCTATGGTTACTAATTAATTTAAAATTCACATTTTGATGGGAAGGAATAAATTTGATTGAACCAGTCTCCAGTACTTGACTGGTTCTTAAATTATCAATGCTAGAAAAATAAAGAGTAAATTTGATCCTCGTAGGATTTGAACTCAGAGTCTGAAGGGATGTAACTGAATATCACTAATTATTTTGTTTGACTTTTAAACAATTCTTCCTTATTAAATACCTGCAGGTATTTTAATCCACTTACCACCCGAATGTTGCCATCCGACACCCTTAATCCTTTAAGCCCTAAGACTTATTTCACACTTTTAATAATTTAATTAGATGTCTCAGGAATCATGGTTTTAAGAGGTTAATTAAAATTACTAAAGTCGTTCTCTCTGATTTCCATCTCCTCTTTCTGTTGGACCTTTGATTGCTACATCTAGTGTTTTACAGACCAAAACAAAATCATTAGTCATTTCCCCATCACCATCACCACTACCACAAACTGTTGTCTCTAGTTGCTAGCTGATTACTATCTCAGTAGAGTCTGTTTAAACAGAAACTGAATTATAATAATAATAATTATAATAATTATAATGACGATAATAATAATAATAATAATAATAATAATAATAATAATAATAATAATAAAGCTATTTAAGGCCATAATGTACTGACCACTATTTCCAATTGTTGGCTGACCAATAAACATACTGATAGTGACCAAACTGAAAAATCATTAATAAAAAGAAAAAAAAACCTGTTCCACCAGTTAGTATCTGGTTACATGCTAGCTGACCAATCTATCGGATGTCTCTGTAGTGACTAAAGCAGAAATTATTCTTAGCGTATATACTAATCATCATCATTGTTATCAGCATTGTTATAAAACATGTCGTCGTTTCGTAACATCTAGTTTTCTAGTGTTAGAGAGGATGCACAGGTCTTCATCTTTCCATGCATTTGAAGTAGTGTTTATCTCAGTGGATAAAACCTTTTTAAAGTTATTTTGATTCAACTATTAACTTAATAGATGATGTTGATAATATTTAATGAATGCAACATTAAGAATCTATAAATAATTATGCAGTGATGAAGAAAAGGAATCAAAGCAACATTAATCAATGACTGATGTTATTTCACATTTCCAACAAGAATGGGAAACAATTCTAGACATATTTCAGCCTTATTCTTAGTTCACTTCATCAGCGAATTACAGATTTCACTGTACTTTCAGCCATGTTGATGAACTATATCACCTGGTGCAAGATTTATATCATTCTTAGACTGGATACCATGTCATCAGTGAATTCACTGTACTTGCAACTACTGTGATGAAATATATTATTACTTGCTACAAGTACAAGAGTTAAGTCATTCTGTGACTGAGTACCTTTCCTTACTAATTCATGCCATTTCATTTAATCTAACTTACTATCAGCATCATTGTCTCAGGTTGTGTATCCATACCCATGTTCCTCAAAACAAAAGCTTAACTTTGATACCCCACAGGTTTCATAATTCTCTTCTGCCAAATCGTTTTCATGTTCAAGCAATGCTCATCTCTCAGATATATCTTCAACCACTGTAGGTCTTCTATATTTACTGGGGCCATATTTTATTACCTTTTGATGTTGTGTAGTCTGTCTTTTACTTATATTGCTAATTGTGAAGGTGAATGGCTCAGTGGTTAGAGCATCAGACTCACAATCATGAGGTTGTGAGTTCAATTCTTAGACTGGGCTGTGTGTTATGTTCTTGGGCAAGACAATTTATTTCACATTGCTCCAGTTCACTCAGCTGTAGGTATGAGTTGTGATGTCACAGGTACCAAGCTGTATCAGCCTTTGCATTTCCTTTGGATAACATCGGTGGCATGGAGAGGGGAAACTGGTACGCATGGGTGACTGCTGATTTTCCATAAACAACCTTGCCCTGACTTGTGCTTTGGAGGGTAACTTTCTAGGTGCAAACCCATGGTCGTTCATTACCAAAGGGAGTCTTTGATTGTGTTGAGAAGTCTTATTTTGAAAAATGTATCCCATTAATAATATGTGTATGTGTGCGTGTTTATATATTTCAAAGGTGCAGGCATGACTGTGTGGTAAGAAATTTGTTTCCTAACTTCATGTTTCTGAGTTCAGTCCTACTGCATGGAGCCTTGGGTAAATGATTAATATACTCATCTACTATAGCCTCGAACCAACCAAAACCTTATAACTGAAAGAAGCCTATTATGTGTGTGTCTGTTTGTCTGCCCCCCCCCCACACACACACACACATACACATGCATACCACTTGGCAACCAGTGTTAGGTGTGTTTACACCCATGTAACTGAGTGGTGTGGCAAAAGAGATGGATAGAATAGTACCAAGCTTTAAACAATAAGTTCAACTAAAACTTTTCAAAGCGGTGCCCCAGCATGACAGTAGTTTAATAACTGAAATAAGTAAAAGAATAAATACATTTATATATATATATATATATATATATATATGTATGTGTATTTTTTCAATGTGTACAAACCACATGGAAAAAATAAATAAATAATTACCAGGGCAGCAAAAATTCACATAGGTACCAAGGTTGTAACAGCCTACTTTTAAAGGTAGAAATTCCAGGGTTAAGTGAAATGTTTTTGTATAGCATAGATAAATAAATAAATGGAGTTAAATGTAGGTGTTATCCAAATCTTTATACTTCTAACATATGTTTCGAAGAAAACATTGGTATTATTCTAGACATAAAACAATGCAATCTTCTCATCGGGGAAAAAAAGAAACCAAACACATTAATATGACATTTTAACAGAATGTGATGACTGCGTATATAATGAAGGGAATGCTGGCAAGTTTTTTTTTTTTCAGAAAAAGCATTAATAGATATAACGTTAAAGGCAATTTATAGAAAAAGGAGGAGGAGATAGAGAGAAATTAGCAGAAAACTAACAGTGGAGAAATATAGAGGGTGAATAGGAATAAAGCTTAAAGGTGTGGAAATAGATATATTTTGTGGATATGAAATGTAAGAAAACAGTTAAAATTTGAGTTCTATATATTGGTAGAAATTACTTATAGGAACTAAAGGTATGTTTTTGCCAATGCTTACAACGATAAACGTGTTCTTTAAACGTGTTTACAAGAGGATTCCCTGAGAACAGGATGAAATACAGTTCATTGTTACAGAGCGAACAATAAGATTCACCTTTATCATAAGGAAATGACTTAAGAATATTCCATTCTAAATCAAATTAACATGTTTAGAATGGAATATTCCTTTTCCTCCCTCACTTGTTGCTGGCCCGGATGCCCCTCACATGTTGCCAGTACAGGTATCCTTTATGTGTCATTAACATTGCTCGAACAAAAAGTCTTTGTTTACATTCTTTAGTAAAAAGAAAAAAAATGTTTCATCGTTTCAACATCTGAGGATGAGTGGAATGAAAGTACCAAATTTGGTAAACAAGTAAGCCTTGGTTACAGAAAGAGTATCTGAACATAGAAAGTCTGATTCAACAAGTTTCATGTAATCCATGCCAGCATGGAATAATTGACATAAAAATGATGATGATAATGATGAATATATATTCCTGCACAAAGCTAAGAATTGAACAGGGAACTTTTATATCTGCAGACTGTTAGGTCTGCAGTTCTAACCACCAACTTATTGTCCACCAGTTAAATAACTGTTCAAGTTTCAATCCCTAACCAGCTTAGAAATAGACACATTTATGTGTGTCTCTCTCTGTTTGTCTGTTTGTTTAATCAAAGTGAGTCGATCAAAACATCGTATTATCATCCATGTCAATGAACATTGAAGACAAAGAAAATAATCCATAATCAAACATAAGCCATAAATACATCTAAAATACAAACATAACTAATCCTGTTTACATACATAATAGATTACATCATATGCCATATAATGAAAAATATAATTGATATTAGTCTGGCATCTTTCATTTGAAGAGAGGAGACCTTCGTTGCTAATAATAGATTAAGCAATTCACTGAAGTCCTTCAATTCTTTTTTTTTTTATTGTTGGATTACTAACTATCATTTTGCAGTTACTATTTTTTTATGCCATCAGTAAATAAATATGTCACGTTAACCCAACCAAAATGCAGCTAATCACTTTCTATTTAATATTAATTGGCTAGTAGCGGAAGGCCTTAATATATGTTAGTTGAATATATACACAGTTGCTTATATGTGTGTGTGTGCCCTTTTTCTTTTTTTTTTTGTGTAAAAGTCAATTTCTGTGAGAAAACATCACTATATATATATGTGGAACGGAAATTTTTCATTGTTTGAAGTTTATGTACATTGATTTTGGATGGGGTTTTGATCAAATGTTTGATTTGCCAAAACAAAACTGAAAAGTGTGTCATCACATAGGGTTTCATTCCAAATTATTGTAGGTCAACAATAGGTCAAATGAATTCAGAATCAAAATAACAAATGATAAAGAAAAAAAATAACATGATAAAAAATAACATGATAAAGAAAAGAAAAAACTATTTCAATTTTTATAGATAATCAGTAGAAGAAGACCTGTGTTCATGACCTTTACTTAGGGTCTCTGTTATTGGTAGCAGTAATTGTGAAGGTGTGTGGCTGAGTGGTTTGGGTATTTGGCTCAAGATCGTAAGATCATGAGATCGATTCCTGGCAGTGCATTGTGTCCATGGGCAAAACACTTTATTTCATATTGCTCCAGTCTACTCAGCTGGAAAAGATGAGTAGTACCTGTCTTTCAAAGGACCTAGCCTTGTCACATTCTATGTCAAGCTGAATCTCCCCAAAAACTACATTATGGGTATGCATGTCTGTGGAGTGCTCAGCCATTTGCATGTTAATTTTATGAGCCAGGCTGTTCTATTAATTGAATCAAATGGGATCCTCCTTGTGTCATAACACACACTGTACAGCCACTCTATCAGGCTTCTTTTACAGCTTCTGTTTACTACAAGTATTAGGTCAACTTGAAAATGTGATGAAAGACACTTGCCAAAGATGCTGCATGGCAGGATTGTATCTGGAACAATGTGATGAAAAAAACCAAACTTCTTTACCATGCAATAAATATATATATAATGTCTAAGTAAAATGCTGCACTATTCTACATATAATACCTGAGTATCATATGTAGGCTGCTGTTAGGGATTTGTCATGTTTCTGGGAATATTGGTTTATTCTGTGTTGTTTCAGCTTATTCTACTGCTGCAGATGTTGTTGTTTAGCTCACATGTCAGCCTTTATGAAGTAAACCTATGGTCAAAAACATTCCAGCTATGACCATACCATCATTTCAAGGTGTATGTAGGGCTTTATCATCTAATGTGTCCCTGCTTGTCCAAGACAATGGAGTGTGGTATGAGGGGAATGTGGTCACGTGACTGCATAGAGGTTTCTTCATTGGCTCAAGTCTTCTCTGTAACTTGGAAAAAGGATGAAATTTCATGGGGAAAGTAAAAATGGATGACATCTTATTCATTGGTACATCTGGTCACATAAAGTAGTTGATTCTCTCTCTCTCTCTCTCTCTAAACATATATGTATATGAAGTAAAACCAAATATTGATACTCTTTACTCTTTTATTTGTTTCAGTCATTTGACTGTGGCCATGCTGGAGCACCACCTTTTAGTCGAGCTAATCAACCCCAGGACTTATTCTTTGTAAGCGTAGTACTTATTCTATCGGTCTCTTTAGCCGAACCGCTAAGTTACGGGGACGTAAACACACCAGCATCGGTTGTCAAGCGATGTTGGGGGGACAAACACAAACACACAGACATATACACACACACACACACACACACACACATATATATATATATATATATATATATATATACATATATACGACGGGCTTCTTTCAGTTTCTGTCTACCAAATCCACTCACAAGGTTTGGTTGGCCTGAGGTTATAGTTGAAGACACTTGCCCAAGGTGCCACACAGTGGGACTGAACCTGGAACCATGTGGTTGGTAAGCAAGCTACTTACCACACAGCCACTCCTATGCCATACTATAACAAAGATTTAGAATTGTTTGTTTTACTGGACCTAAGTCAAAAAATTCTAGTAAAGTGCATCACTTCTAAGCATAACACAAAATATATATATAATCAACATCATTTTATATCCACTTTCCACACTGGCATAGGTCGAACACTTCTACAAGATCTGACAAACAAGATGAAAGGTGTAGTCATGCACCACAAAATCTATTTTGGCATGGATTCTGTGGTTAGATACCCTTCCTCATGCCAACTACTTTACAATATCCACTGAGTGCTTTTCTTTATGGTCCAACCTTGTAACTAGCAAGAAATTCTTTCAAATGTAGGAAAGGCTCCTTAACAGTAGTAAAAATATTCACCAGTTTCTGTAGCCTAAGTAACCTAATAAGCAGTCGAGGTTGGTGTTCCAAAAACCTAGTAGTTAGAGTTAAAACAGAATGGAGAATGTTTAGGAAGCTGTTATTTCTGCTGGCAATAAAAATGTTTCTTTCTCTGATTGAAGTACCAGTTGTATAATGCTTCTGTTTGAAGTGCACAAACATCATATAATCTGCTCTTTAATAAGCATTGACGACAGAGAATATACAAAACTGGAAAGAAATGAGGCGAACGTGTTCTGTTTGATGTGTAATGTTGGAGTGCATTAATGATAGAGCAGAAATTAAGTGAGAGAAAGATTGCGGGTAAGAGAAATTAAATGTAACATGCAAGAGAGAAGACTGTGCTGGTACAGATGTGAGATGTGCATGGAGGATGACCGCTGGTTAAAAAAGTGCCAGAAAATCAAATGGAAGGAACTTGTGGAAGAGTAAGACCAAGAAAGATATGGAAAAAACAGGTGAAAACTTACAACGTATAGTAGAGGGAGTGTTTGTTTCCTATTTGCTTAGATAATCATTTCAGTTGATTGAGGTTCTTCAACTCACATATATTACTTATGTGGAACCTAACTTTGTATTTAGTAATGTAGAACATTTGTCAAATTCACAGTATTCCCACTGCTTTCAGCTGATTGTCTACTACCTTATTGACCCACTCACCCAGCTATATTTCTCTCTCTCTCTCTCTCTCTCTCTCTCTCTCTCTCTCTCTCTCTCTCTCTCTCTCTCCCTCCCATTTATTTCTTCCTTTCCCATCTTTCTCCCTTCACATTTCTCACATTCTTTCTCCTTGCCATTACTCAATTCCTACAACCTCCCCAAACAATTATGTCAACTATCAGAATTACCCTCCTCCAATGATCATTCAACATATGAAAAATAACTGCCAAGTCCTCCTCAGATCACTCTGAAGTCTTAAAGGGTAGGATACGTTGAGTACACATACATATAATAAACTATAATTAACACAATATATGTATTTATGTGTTGCTATTAGTTTCATGTGCTGAGGGCATGCCAAACAGTGTCTTTCAGTACATCTGATGTCTTAGCACAGTCATCAGACACTGCCTACATTGCATAACAAACTAAAAAAATGGGACATGTGGGCAGTCTCAGATATTCATGCTAGGACACCAGATGTGTTAAAAAACACTGTTTGGCATGCTCTCAGCACATGACACTAATAGTAGCACATAAATATATTGTATTTACTAAATAATATTTATCTACATATATTGTATTAAATAATATTTATCTCTCACGAGATGGAGTACTTTTTTTGTTGATCTTACCATCATGGAACAGTACACTAATTAATGTACATATACATGTGTATATTGAAAAGGTTGCAAGACACAACAAAAAATAAATAAGTAAATGAGTGGAAACTGAACCGGTGAGTGTGTTAAATAAAGGATTAAAGGAGAATGACTCTCCTCAGGCACAACAAAATATGCTTCAACACACAAACTCACATAAAGAATCTTACAAACCAAACCAAAAACGAAGTATATATATATATATATATATGTTTGTAAAAATGGATAGAAATGGCATTCTGATAATTTATCCACCAACATCTAATTATCAAAGTGGAAAAATTATCAGAAAAGCCATTTCTATTCACTTTTTCAAATATATAGCACTTTACCAAAGACTTTCTATTTCTTATGTTACTGTGTGTGTGTGTGTGTGTGTGTGTGTGTGTGTGTGTGTGTGTGTGTGTGTGTGTGTGTGTGTGTGTGTGTGTGTGTGTGTGTGTGTGTGTGTGTGTGCGCGCGCGCGCGCGCGCGTGCATATATATATAATTTTGATTACAGGGTTTCCATAGGGGATTGAAACATATCAAAGTAATGTATATAACAAATTGGCAAGACAGAGTAATGCAAAACACACCCAAGTAATCCATTATCATAGCATGGAATGTATCAAGGGAAGAGTGGTTCACTGTTGTTAGATAATCCACAACTGCAATATTATCCGAAAGTATCCAATGATAAATGAAACTTTAAAGTGATGTAAAAACGTAAGAACTAATGAATGGGTTATCTGATGGTACCATGTTTATATCACAGAGATTTTTAACGAAACAACTGTAGTTATACCAGATGACATATTCATCTGTTCTTATATATGTATATGTATGTAAAAGTAAGGGTAAAGACCCCCTTCAGTCGTGAATGATCATGGGATTGCATCAAGAGGCACAAGTCTGGGCAGAGTTGTTTGTGGAAGACCAATAGTCACTCATGCATACCAGCCTCCCCACTCCATGCCACTGGTGTTATCCAAGAAAAAGGCAATGGCTGATACAGCTTGGCGCCAGTGACATTGCAATTCATTTCTACAGCTGAGTGAACTGGAGCAGTATGAGATAAAGTGTCTTTCTCAAGAACACAACACACAGCCCAGTCCAGGAATCAAACTCGTCGCTTATGATTGTAAGCCTAACACTCTATTCTCTAAGCCATGGGTCTTCATATTCTTTTATTCTTTCACTTGTTTCAGTCATCTGACTGCAGCCATGCTGGAGCACAACCTTTAGTCGAACAAATTGACCCCAGGACTTATTCTATCGGCCTCTTGCCTGACTACTAACTTACGGGGACGTAAATACACCAACATCGGCTGTCAAGTGATGGTGGGGGGAACAAACACAGATGCACAAATATATACGTACATACATACATATGCGTGTGTGTGTGTGTGTGTGTATATATATATATATATATATATATATATATATATATATATAAATATATACATGACAGGCTTCTTTCAGTTTCCGTCTACCAAATCTACTCACAAGGCTTTGGTCGGCCTGAAGCTATAGAAGACACCTGTCCAAGGTGCCATGCAGTGAGACTGAACTGGAAACTATGTGGTTGGGAAGCAAGGCTTCAGATTTTGGCAGAAGACCAAAAATTTGGTGAGAGGAGGTAAGTCAGTTACATCAGCCCCAGTATTTAACTGATATTTATTTTATTGATCCTGAAAGGATAAACGGCTAAGTCAACCATGGCAGAATTTGAATTCAGAATGTAAAGACAGACAAAATTCCACTAAGCATTTTACCCAGCATGGTAATGTTTGTATCAGCTTGCCACCTTATATATAATGGAATGATAAGCATGAAAACAGGTGTGGTAGTCAAAGCTTTATTGGACATACCTGCATTTCATCAGAATGCTGAAATAATTAGGTAAGTAGACATTAAGTAATCGTGCATCACACCTCATCAGTGTCCAGCCTTAAATACAACAATCTATGATGGAACTCCAGTACATACACTTTTCCCTATTGTGCAAACAATGAAACCTCACAGGTTACATAAATAGCAGACTAAGCATCACGTCAAAGAAGTCTGAATGGTGCCATACTGCTATCAAAACTAAAAAGAGAGAGAAGAGCAACAGAAGATGCTAGTAAAATCTTTATTGGGCCTCTCTTTACTGTATAAGCAAAACAAAGGGGTGGTCATGATTGGAATGTCTTTAACCAAGGATGGCTTGGGGTTAAGCAAATCTAATCACCATATTTATCTTTGATTTGATTTTGCTTTAAAAATAAATACAAAGGAAGAAACTCTTATTTTCTTTCTTCATTTCTTTCGTCTCTGAAGAACAATGTCTGTGATTCCACATGGATATTTTGGTATTACTCTAGATTTAGTTGCTGGAATATTCAATAGGAGAACAATGGTTAAAGAATTATTCTGAGGAAATAATAGAATTCCAATAAATAAATAAAACTTTGCCACAAAATCTTACTTTTTTTTTTGTTTTTTTTGTTTTGGGATTAATTTTGGCTTATATATATATGTGCTCTCACACAAATGTGTGCGTGTGTGTGTATATGTATATATATATATGTATGTATGTATGCATCCCTGTGTGTATATGTATATGTGTATATATGTGTGTGCATGTATTAGATGTATGCTTGTGTGTATGTATGTATAATATATATAAACACAGAGACATCAGCCATGCCAGCATGGAAGTTGGACATTAAACGATGATGTTGATGATATATATATATGTATGTATGTATGTATGTACACCTGTGTGTGTATTATATATATATATATATATATAAATATACACATACACACGTGTGTACATGCACACACATATACATCTGTATCTCTTCAGGCATACATACACATTTAATTGTGGATTCATTCTGGTGTAAATTGCAATAAAGTAAAAAAAAAAATATATTACTGCTGGTAAGTAGACTGCGATATCATTCATCCAAGTTGAATGTGTAGACAATATACCTATATACATATATGTGTGTGTGTGTGTAATATATATATATATATATATATATATATATATATATATATATATATATAGAGAGAGAGAGAGAGAGAGAGAGAGAGAGAGAGAGAGAGAGAGAGAGAGATACATACATACATACACAGACATACATATATTTCCGTATTTAACCATTTGTTTTCCAATTTCTGTTTATTTTGGACGTAAATCTGAATTTTTTTTCTTTTCGTTGTTTCTATGAGGAATAAGAAATTCTTCAATGCATTCTTGGAATTTGTTGGAATTAGGAGGAAACTGCAAAGATTTTATTATCAGCTTGGTGGCTTTTGATCTTCTTAAGAACTAGAATGTCGAGGTTTCTCTATTATCATCACCTCTTTTTTCCCCATCAAGAATGGTTGCACTGATAGAGAGAGAAAGAGAGAGCTTGAGAAAATATCATACTGTCAGCAGTTTTAGCTCAATTTCTTACCTTTTAACCTTTTTTTAGATACTAGCATTGAGTTCTTCTCAGCACTTGTAATTCTATTTTCATTTTGTTGTTGCTACTGCTGCTGCTAAACCACCCCCTTTTTTTTACCAACAACCTTATCAACTTTGTTCAATTGGACCTGTGAAGTAACCAATGACAATCTTATGTCTTGGAACAATACACTAATTTGATTACAGGTAAGTTCATTGCCATCAATTCACCGCGAAAATATATCCATAGTATTCCACCATTAATAGTCAAAAACTATTTTATTGCAAAAAAAAAAACAAAAAAAACTTTGAACTTTCCCTGTGGTGAATTTTCCTTGCAGTGAATTGATGACAGAGAACTTACCAGACATTCACTGATCCAACATCCCAGATTAGTAAGACAAGACAAAAGCTAGGTATTAAAATCTGGAACTTGTGGAGACTTGTGATGGATTGCATGGATTAGTGAAAATCACTGAAAAAGAAAGTTCAAGATTGGTCAAGCTAATTTCCCATGAGAAGAATGTAAAGTTCAACCTTTGAGGGGTCTTATTATCTATGAGAATGAAGAAAGGAAAGGAAACGGTCTGTTGTTGTTGTTGTTGCTGGTTCCAGGGGTGGGGCTAGAGGAAAGAAATAGAATAGAACTGAGGTTAGTTGAAAGAACAACGTGGTGTCATTTCACTGGATAATGTCGTCATATAGACATTGTAAAAATCTTGCCAAAATTAACTTCGCCTGTGCTGGTGCCACATAAAAAGCACTGAATTCATTATGTGGAGTGGTTGGTGTTAGGAAAGGCATCCAGCCCCATAAAATCCCTGCCAAAACACACAGTATCCTTGGGTAGATTTCCTACCTGGCTAGCTCCTGTCAACCATCCTACCCGTGCATGAATGGAAGATGAATATTAAAAAATGATAATGATTGTCTGTTTATGTACCTATACTATCAACACTGGTATGTTAGTTTAGTTATACTATAAACACTGGTGCGTTAGTATAGCTATGCTATAAACACAGATGTATGACTGTACAGATATTAATATTCACTGCTCTGTGACTGTATAGATATTGCTAGTGTGGTGTTACATACAACTGGTGCGTGTGTGTTTATATATATATACACATACATATACACATACCCACACACATACACACACACACAGACTGATGGAAATAGAAAGAGAGAAAGGTATGTGTATGTGTCCTTTGAGGAACTGTGTTGAAATATTTGATCAATTATATTTTGTTACGTGAAATAGTATACATACAACTCTTCATCATATTGGGTCTTGTTTTTCAGTTTTCATCTTCTCAAATGTGACCTATGAACTACAAATTATATACACATATATTTGCACATGTGTACACATGCATGCACATACATTGAAAAAGTTACTTTCGTAGCAATAACACAATAATTGAAGTTCAATTTTTGTTAATTTTTCAATTTTTTCCCCATTCAATTGCAGCTTTTTTTGTCTGGTACTTATGTACTTATGTTTATTGTCAACAGATGAGATCCAGAGATTCTTAGTATAGAAGACACTTAGTAGTGCTCAAATGATTCAAATTTAGTCTCCGATGTCTTTACAGAGGATCAATTCCACAGGGTAAAGAACGGCTTTAAGAGGGATCGAGTTGAGACAGATATGGTGGCGATTATGTGGATAAACAAATTAGATCTATTAAATATAACAGTTTGGGTATGAAATACAAGATGTGTATATATATATATATATATATATATATATATATATATACACATGCAAAAGGTAGAGACTTTAAGATGATGACTATTTAAGTATAAATATATAGATATTTATATTAATGGATCTAACTTACACAGAGTACAAATGACAAAGAAAATTAAAGGGGAGGAAGAAAGGTGTTTTGAGTATTTATGTTTATGTGTGTAATTGTTACTGACATAGTGATGTTGTCTATTTTTGGTGGTAAGCATTGATATGAGTCTGCATGTGGGAATGCTGAAATTGCTAGCCTTGCAGGCAATGCAGGGCAAAATGCTTAGGGCCATTTTGTTTGTCTTTATGTTTTGAGTTCAAATTCCACCAAAGTTGACTTTGCCTTCCATCCTTTTCAGGATTGATAAAATAAGTATCAGTTGAACACTGGGGTCAATATAATCAGCTTAGTCCCTCCTCCGAAATTGCTGGCCTTGTGCCAAAATTTAATGCCAATATTATTATTATTATTTTTATTATCAATGTAAGGTGGTGAGCAGTGGAGGCGCATGGCTTAGTGATTAGGGTGTCAACATCATGATCACAAGATTGTGGTTTCGATTCCTGGACCGGGCAACACGTTGTGTTCTTGAGCAAAACACTTCATTTCACGTTGCTCCAGTGAGTAAAATGAGTAACACTGTGATGGACTGGTATCCTGTCCAGCTGGGGAACACATATGCCATTGAAACCGGGAAACTGGGCCCATGAGCCTGGCTAGGCTTTAAAAGGGCGCATTTATTTTATTATAAGGTGGTGAGCTGGTTAGCATGCCTGGCAAAATGCTAAGCAACATTTTGTCCATCTTTATGTTCTGGGTTCAAATTCCACCAAGGTCAACTTTGCCTTTCAGCCTTTCAGGGTTAATAAAATAAGTACCAATTGAGCACTGGGGTCGATGTAATCGACTTGGCCCCCTCCTGCAAAACTGCTGGCCTTGTGCCAAAATTTAAAACCAATATTATATATCTATTGTAAGGCAGTGAGCTGGCTGAACAGTTAGCATGCAGGGCAGAATGCTAAGGGGAATTTCATTTGTCTTTAAGCTCTGAGTTCAAATTCCACTAAAGTTGACTTTGCCTTCCATCCCTTTGAGATCAATAAAATAAGTACCAGTTGAGCACTGGAGTCAATATAAGCTTACTCCCTCCGAAATTGCTGGCCTTGTGCCAAAATTTAAAACCATTATTACTATTATTCAGTAGTTTTATTTTTATAGTGTGCTTTCACTTCACTACCGAGCGCAGCTCTGTGTGCCTTGGCTATGTATTGTGGTTTGCTGTGATGCTCTTATGGTTACTGTTATTATTATTATTATTATTATTACTATTATTATCATCAATGTAAGGTGGTGAGCTGGTAGAATCGTTAGCAAGCCTGGTAAAATACTAAGCAACATTTCATTTATCTTTACATTCTGAGTTCAAATTCCACCAAGGTCAATTTTGCTATTCATACTTTCAGGATCAATAAAATAAGTACCAGCTGAATACTTGAATTGATGCAATTGACTTATGCCCGCGTCTGAAATTGCTGGCTTTGTGCCAAAATTTGATATCATTATTATTCTTATTAAGGTGGTGAGTTGACTGAACTGTTAGCATGGCAGGTAAAATACTTAGTGGCATTTTGTCTGTCTCTATGTTCTTAGTTCAAATTCCACTGAGGTTGACTTTGCCTTTCATCTTTTCAGGATCCAGAAAATAAGTTCCAGTTAAACATTAGGGGTTTATATAATCAAGTTACTCTACCCTTAAACACTGCTGGCCCTGTTCCAAAATTTGAAACTAATATTATACATTCATTAGAGCAAGCCCAACTACTTTATTTCCAGCATTCATACATCCTTCAAATTTGGTGCTTTTGTTTCTCTACCATGCAGCATCACACTTTGTACTCAAGCGTCATACAATCTACCTCTCACTCATTCAATGAGAAAATATCTTTGTTACCAGCAGGGGTAATAGCACTCCAAATGTTTCTCCATTCTGTTCACACTCTAGTTGCCATTCTTTTAGAACAGTCACCTCTACTGTTAATTAGGTCACCTTGGTAACAAAAGTAACAACAGCTATCAATTACTTGGAAATTTCTGAGCATTTGAAAGAATTCATTTCATATACTACCAACTAATCTTGTGTATCTCACTTACAAACACTTCCTTCTCTGTCAGCCTACCTGTTATTCTACTACAACTTTTGTGCACCCATAGTTTACACTTGGTACACGGGATGGAATTTTTTTTTTTTTATTCTCACCTTACTGACAGCATCCCTGTACATGACTTACATGGCTTTCCCAAGCCATTGATCTACACTGAGTTTCCTGAACAAACAGTAGGCCACAGTCTATAGGACCTCTGTCATAGTCCTTCTCCAGATTAATGAATACTAAGCATATTGGCTTATTTTCATCTATAAACATCTCTTGTAGTCATCTCATCAAGAAGATGGCATCAGTGGTACTCCAGCCTGGCACAAAACCAAACTGCACTTCATCTCATCTAAACTAATTCTCTCCCTACTGTAGTTCTTTCTACCACTTACATTACTCAGAGCTTTCATTTGATACCTCTACAGCTGCTTCTTTTTTTTTTTTTTCTTAGAACATCTCTTTTGCCTTTTGCAGCAGTTGATGATGACACTATCATGCCAGTCATTGGATATGACACTTCCTTGTGTCCACATTATTGATTATGTGGATGACAAATGCATGTCCTACTTTGAAAGATATTTTCAGCATCTCAGCAGCTATTATTAATGGTTCAGCTACTTTCCTTTCCCTCATGTCCTTAATGACCATTTTGACCACATATCTTTTAATTTCACTTGCTAGTCCCCCAGCTGCCCCAACACCTGTTGGCTCTACTTGGAGTACAGTTTCTCTCCACCTCAACCCATGCATTCTCATTCAACAACTTTCTGTACTAACATTTCCAAGCCTCTTTCTTCCCAGTGTCAGTGATGATAGATGCACTACTCTCTTTCCACATACACTTTTTCCCAACTTCTTGATTCACAATGACACACAGCTTTACAACCCACAACACTTCATGCTTCTGTTTCTCTTCTCACAGAACACCAGAAAACTGCTTTCAATTTATAACTTTTTATGAATCTACCACCATGCCATCATTGTTAAACCTGTTGGTATTTAGTGTGGTGGTGTTGGAGGCATCACTATTAAAACCCTAATGATAACTCTAGTATAAGTCTATAGGATCATTAGGCATGCACTGAAATTATGGTTTATGCTGTTGTTGTTTAAACTCAAAAACCCCGCTTAAACAAATTTATATTCAAAGATATTTCAACCATGACTATCTTGTCTTTTCAGTCATAGTATATTTCTGACTACACTACCCATTAGGTGCATCTATATTTTAAAAATGTTAAAATGTGATTAATTTTGAAAAATTAATTTTCAAAACTGATCACATTTTCTAGCAGTTATGACATAGACTCCCACATTGGTCTGTAGGGAAGAACTACATGGTCAAGGAGTTTCCCCGCTTTGGTTTTTAAGACCCACAAAGGGACTTGAACTCAGCATTGCCTCTTAATGGAAACAACAGTCATCAAGTTTGACAATGCTACCACTGCCTGTCCATAGTCATGAACTATACACTGTGCTGTGATTACTTACTTCAATGTAGTGGCTATAGGCTTGACACAGATGAGACAGTGACAAGGATATAGATTATCAAACTTCAAAATAGTTGTGCACCCTCTTATCAACTCTGACAGACATTCTCACAATAAATGGAATAGTGTGTGTGTGTATTAGTCCATGTAGTAACTGTTAATCCAGACTTGTTTTTACCTCTCCATTTTTTTCCCTCTCTCCATCTGTTTTCTCACTTCATTCCTTTCTGTAGAAGAGTCTAGGCTCAAAATGTCAAATACTTCTTCCAGTTTCCTGAGCATTAAACACTCTGTTTGTTGTTTTTTCACTTGTTTCTGTGTTTTTTTTTAATATATTTTCGGCCTATACATATAATATACACTCTTGCAGTCACCCTAGCTTGATCCTGCCTTTCTTGGAATCTCATCTTTTTCCAACCTACTACTTGGATTATTGCCACCTCTCCAGAACCACTTTACTGCCAAATTCCACCTGGATTACCAGTGTAGCTTTATACTTCTCCAATTCTACCATTATGCATCTTCCTGTACACTGTTGTTCATTTTTATAGGAGCACGGATATGTGAGCTGTGGCAAAGTAATACCACTTTCCTCCTATAATCTGAGTATCCCGCTTAGTCAACACATTTTCTTTATATTAGTCTAGTTGTTCACCTTGGTTACCCCACCCACACTTTCTTTCAACTAATTCTACATGTCGACCTCTGTCAATGCATCAGTCTAGGTATTCATTTAGGTTAACACTTCTTTCTTTTAACGAAATCTGCATGTTCACTTTGTCATGTCCAATAAGTTCCCTGTCATCAGTTTACTTCAGGGAAAGTTCACGAGGGGCAAGTGAAAGACATTCCAGCTACAACCACTCTTCCTTTTATTCAGACATACCGTATCCATTGATATGGTATGTTGAGATTTGAGGAGGAATTTGACTGCTATTTCTAGAAGCAGCAACCATGTAGTGTGTCCCATATTTGTTCATCCCCATCATGTTTATGGTGTTGATATTGTTACTGTTTGGCCTTATGTCAGCCCCCTTCAAACATACCTCATGATTAAAGGAGTTCCAACCATGACCATCCTGTATCTTTTTTTTTTTTGTTCAAGCATAGATGAGTGCTGTTTTTTTAAGACAGTATGTAAAGATTTTGTAAGAGATTTGATTGGTATTTCTAGCAAGTCATGCAACCATGTAGAGGCTCCATCTTTAACTTGTTATAAAAAAACTGCATATGCCTCTGTGTGTGTATGTGTGTGTGTGTGTGTGTGTGAGAGAGAGAGAGAGTGGGAGGGAAGGAGAAATAAATTATGGTTGAGATATGTTATCATTCCACCCACACTTCTGTGTGGGTGGAATGATAGCATTTCTCATAATCTCTGTGAAATGATATCACTCAGCCTACACTTTTCATCTAGTGAATATATATATATGTATTGCATTTACTTCGCATTGTTTTGGCCTTACCCACAATCTTTTATACAATATATACTATAGCCATGGGTCGACCAAAACTTGTGAGTGGATTTGGTAGACGGAAACTGAAAGAAGCCCATCGTGTGTGTGTGTGTATATATATATATATATATATATATATATATATATATATATATATATATATATATACATATATATATATGTGTGTGTGTGTGTGTATGTATGTATGTATTTGTGTCTATGTTTGTCCCCCCACCATCACTTGACAACTGATGTGGGTGTGTTTACGTCTTGGTAACTTAGTGGTTCAGCAAAAGAATCTGATAGAATAAGTACTTGGCTGATGAAGAATAAGTCCCGGGGTTGATTTCTTGGACTACAAAACCCTTTAAGGTGGTGCTCCAACATGGCCACAGTCAAATGACAGAATTGTACAGAATTAAGTATGTTCAAATAAATTGATGTCTGTACATCAGTTTCTCCATTTTTTTCTATTACTTAAATTATATATACATATCTATCTATCTATCTATCTCTCTATCTATCTATCTATCTATCTATCTATCTATCTATATATATATATATATATATATATATATATATATATATATATTATGTATATGTTATACAGTCATTCAAACCTACAAAAGGCGAGATATATACGTGATGTATATGCATGATGTGTATATATGTAATGTGTGTGTGTTTGTTCATGTATATTACAATAAGGCATAAAATATTACTGAGGAGGATGATGAGAGAAAGAGAAAGGAATGAAAATATCAGTGAACAACAATTGATGTGAAATAGGTTTTTTTACTGCACATTCAACAAGTGAGGATGACTCACACTAGAGAAAAGGAAGCTAGCTATTTGTGGATGCTAGCATACATATACACATGTACTCACAAACACAAGTAACTGAGACAAGTACACACACACACACACACAGTAATTGTGCAGATATGCAAACACAAGCATCCAGATGTGTACTCACATGCACATACATGCACAGATGTGTACAGATATATATATACATAAGCACATATATGCACAAATATATATATATATATGCACACTTGCATGCAAGCACATCACATATATGCATATGTTCAGATAGTTACACATATATGCACACACACACACAGATCCATATGCACACATGCATACACACACAAACACACATGGAAATTGTGCAGATATGAAAATATACTAGCGTCCAGATGTGTACACATATATGCACACACATGCACACAGATGTACAGATATATACACATAAGCCTGTTACCTTCTTATTCCATTTTTTGTTCTGTTATTTTATATATACATATAGCAGCGTATATACACTTTTGGCCTCCTATACATATATATATATATATGTGTGTGTGTGTATGTATATATATATATATATATATATATATATATGCACATCACATACATGCATATGTACAGGCATACACATATACACTCACACATGCAAAAATTTCACAGATATGCAAACATACAAGCATCCAGGTATGTACAGATACATACATGCACTTAGATATACAGATATACACACAAAAGCACACACAGGCATAAATATATACAGATGCATATTTGCATGCAGATACATCACATACATGCATACACACAGACAGATACACATATACACACACAGAGACCCAAATGCACACACACACACACAGACACATACACACAGATTGGCTGTGGTGGAGCAAATGTAAAATGCTTATATTTTACCTGCTGAGATCTTGAATTCAAACCTAAATAATGCTCTAACAATAAGATTTATCTTTCATTAACTTAATACTACAACAACCCCAACTGCTCCTTACTAGTACCCTTTAAATCTTTTCAAAGGTTGTGGCAGGTATTTCAGATATCTAATCATATAGCACTCTAATATATAGCACTTTGAGATTAATGGTAACCAGTGGTTTGTTGTTTTTTGATACAATCCATCCCTTTTACAGACTATAGAAACAAAAATTTTCATTATCCGTTTGATACTAGCCTACTTAGGACCACCCCTGGTTCTATGATGCAAACTCCCTGTTTTAACTCTTAAGCATTTAATCCAGCCATATCTATCCCAAATATTCTACCTGTTTTATGTTAAAACTGATCAGATCCAGCCTCTCACACCTATCCTGCAATGTCATTCTAAAAATATACAAACATGCCATTGAAATCTCAAAGCTACAAGATAATGTGGGATTAATTCAAAATAATGTGAATAAATAAGAGATGCATTTAACAGAATAATCTGAATGCTAAAGAGTGGAAGTGATTGTAATTAAAATTTTGATTCAATATTTCATGTTGATATGTGTTCCAAATACCAGGTTAATAAGGATAAAGTTATTTCACTGAGTTCTTCTTCATTTCCAAACTAAAAATGAAGGCATCTGCATGAGTCCGTGTTAAGAAGTTTGCTTCCCAACCATGTGGTTTTGAGTTCAATCCCACTGGGTTAAACCATGTCTAAGTATCTTGTGTTTCGATTTGCTTGACAGAACATGAAAGAGCTATTTTGTGTGTCTGTCTGTCTGTCTGTCTGGCTGGCTGGCTGTCTGTCTGTCTGTCTGTCTGTTATGCACATGTATGTGTGATGCATGTGTGTGTGTGTGTTTGTATACATGTTCATTTCTCTGAAAATTGCTGAGCTATTAGCAATGATGTCATCCTCCACCTGTGAATCATTTGCTGGTTTTGCACCTTGAAACATTCCTTACTTTAAAAACAGGACAGCAACAGGAAGGGCATCAAGCTGTAAAAACAATGACTCAGTGATATATTTAACCCATACAAGCACAACGAAACAGGTGTGAAAAAAACTAACAAACAAATGAAGACAGTGTGTTCCAACAGGAAGCCAAACCTGTAAATTGGTATTAGTTCCTTATCACCATTTTGCAGATAAATACAGGAACCTGAGCCAGTTACTAGACCTGCTAGAAATAGCAGCCAAATGTGACTATCCTCAAATAGGAAGGATAGACAATAATAGACAATAATCCTAGATATAAAGTGTAATGGATAGTCGTGTGTGGAATGTCTTTTATCATAAATCTACTGAATCAGGGCTGACCTTGCACTAAATGGCAATAGTAGCGAATGATCTTAAAATAAAACATTACCATCATTCCACTGGAGATAATTTTCTGTATATATTTCAATTCTTTACAACTTTTTGCTACTTCTGAATCAGTTGAATTAGAAGCAGCATTTGTCTACTGTGCAAAATTTTCTCCTTGACAAAACACTGTGAATGGCTTTATTACAGGTTCAAGTACACTTCAAGCATATTTGAACTGGTAATAACCTTGTATTTATACACATCAGTGCTTAGCACTGTCACCCCATAACATGTATTTGTATAACTGTTCATGAATTTATATATATGTATGTATATATATATTTATGTGTGTATGTATATATACACACATGAGTGTATATTCATATATTAGAGCTAATTACCATTTATCTAAATCTGGATATACACTTCTTTATACACATCTGAGTTGGCTTTCTCATTGGTAATGCTTTTCCCAAATAAATTGCACTTCATATTTGAAGCTCTGATGAAGCTGGAAGGTGTCACTCAGGTACTCAGCTATGAGTCCACTGAATCTTATAGTAGAAACAGCTGTAAGCTAATGAAGTTCATATGATAATCATTTATTCCTTTGTCATCTCATTTTCTTTTGTGCGTGTGCATGTCTGTGTGTGTGCATGTCTGTGTGGGTGTATGTGTTTATGTATGTGTATTTAGATATCTGCACTTGTGTGTATGTATGTATTTGTTTGAGTGTATTTAAATATCTGTATGTGTATGTATGTATATGTATTTATGTATATATGTATTTAAATATGTGTGTGTCTGTGTAGCTATATATGTGTGTGTGTGTCTGTGTGTAGATATATGTGTGTGCGTCTGTGTGTAGATATATATGTGTGTGTGTGTGTGTGTGGATGTAGATATATATATGTGTGTGTCTGTGTAGATATATATGTGCATGTGTATGTATGTATATATATGTACGTGTGTATATGTATGTGTATTTATGCATATATATGTATGTATATAAATGTATATATGTGTGTATGTATATATATCTATATACATGTATGATTGACTGATAGATAGATAGATAAATTGATAAATAAAACACCTACGTCTGTTTTATTATTGTTATCTCTCTTTTCATCTTTCAATCTGATATTTCTTCTATAAACAAAATTACAAGATGAAAAGGTGAAGAAAATTTTAATTATCTTTTTTTATTGCTTAAGTTATTTTTGTTGTTCTTATTGTTATTAAACATTAACTTGAAGACTGAAAACATTATTGTTATTTTTAGGGGAAATAGATATACTTATGCTTATTTATATATATAATTATGTTATTATTTTTAAAATATATTTTTATTTCTATATATTTTTTCAAATATTACTTTAATATTTTACTCCCTTATATTAAAAATAAATATATGTATGTATGTAAGATATATAATATATGTAAGCATGTATGATGTATATGTATGGATGTATGTCATCATCATCATTTAACGTCCGCTTTCCATGCTAGCATGGGTTGGACGATTTGACTGAGGACTGGTGAACCAGATGGCTACACCAGGCTCTAATCTGATATGGCAGAGTTTCTACAGCCAGATGCCCTTAATAACGCCAACCAGGAGAGAGTGAGCTAATGTGTGGCACTAATATTTGATCACTATAAACAAATCATTTGTACAAGTCATTTGGCAAAAGCTGAACACTCATATATCATTTTCGACGGGAGAGCCCATCATATATATATATATATATATGTGTGTGTGTATATATATATATATATATATATATATATATATATAATACAAAATGGGACAAGAACGTAAAACATCCAGACAGATGATACAAAGAAAACAAAGACTCTAAATGACCTATCCTTGTTTTCTTTGTATCATGTATGTGGATGTTTTGTTGTCCCTTCCTTGTATCACCTAAATTTCTGGATGTTTTGCGTTCTTGTCCCATTTTGTATTATATATATATATAATTTTGTATTATATATTTATATATATATATATATATATATATATATATATATATATATATATATATATATTGCAGCGTACGTACACTTTGATCTCTTATATATATATATATATATATATATATATATATATATATATATATATATATATACCAATGTTAATTCTCTAAATGAAGTATTAACAGTAACTGCACGATAAAGTGTAGTATATTGCCACTTAAGTGTGGCTGACCCCTAGGAGTGGATGTTACTGTTGCTTTTAGCCCCAGGAGGACATCTCCTCCAGCTGGCTTATCGACACACTACTGTGTCCTAGATATAAGATTGCCAAGATTTTATCTCTCTCATCAAGGATCAGTGGCTATCGAACGTCGACGAAGGGAAATAACCCTGAAACCCGGGTCCGTTCGTGCTACAGATCATGATGGGAGGGATAACTTCCCTTGGCAAACAGGACACAGTAGTGTGTCGATAAGCCAGCTGGAGGAGATGTCCTCCTGGGGCTAAAAGCAACAGTAACATCCACCCCTAGGGGTCAGCCACACTTAAGTGGCAATATACTACACTATATATATATATATATATATATATATATATATATATATATGCATGATGGGCTTCTTTTCAGCAGTAGGACTGAACCCCAGTCCACATTGTTGGGGAGCAAGCTTCTTAACCATGCAGCCACATCTGCACCTACATGTTATTTAGAAACAAAAGCTATTTAAATATGATACTCGTTATTTATGCAAATATTATTTATGTATGTATTTGAAACTATATGTATCTCTTAGAATCTTTAAAACATGTCTG
The DNA here is from genome assembly GCF_046866305.1 of Octopus bimaculoides. NCBI lineage: Eukaryota > Metazoa > Mollusca > Cephalopoda > Octopoda > Octopodidae > Octopus > Octopus bimaculoides. The sequence continues at coordinate 85,084,491 of NC_142932.1, forward strand.
CAACCAATTTTAATTGCTATTCCATCCAACAAAAATATATCGCTAATGAGATCTTTTATTTATTCATTTATATATTCTTTGTTTTTGTGCCATTCATGAAGAATAGCCTATATCACTGTTTTACCATTTTGTTCATGAACTATCATTGTTATTGTTATTACTGTTGTAGTTATTATATTTGTTGTTATTTACCTTTCTTTAGACTTAGTTTTACTACCCATCTTCCAGGAATAACTGCTTTAGCCATGAGCCAATAAGGGAACCTCTATGTAGCTGGTTAATCTGCTAGAAATAGTTGCTAATTCTATTTCAAATCATACCCTGTTGTTTTAAATAAGAGGCACATGAGATAATGTAGCCCTACATTTAACTGGGCAATATGGTCATAGAAGTAATGATTTGGTTTGTACTCAGTCAGTCTTGTCCTAGGGCTAAACATCATCATCATCATTATCAGTTCTTTAGTTTATAGAGATTCTATAATAAGTAAAGCTTTCTATGTCTGTACATGTGTATATGTGTGTATGTCTACATGTGTGTTAGTGTGTGTATGTCTACAATCACAACAGCAGTTGAAATAACAACAATGATAATAATGATTTCAAATTTTAGCACAAGGCCAGTAATTTGGGGGGAGGGGTAAGTCAATAACATCAACCCCAGTGTTCAACTGGTACTTTTTTATCGACCCCGAAAGGATGAAAGCAAAGACAACTCAGAACATAAAAACAGTCAAAATGCTGCTAAGCATCTTGCCTCATGTGCTAACAATTCTGCCAACTCACTGCCATAATGATAATAATAATAATGATAATAATAACAATAGGCTTTGAAATGTGAATAAATAAATAAACACAACTTAATACATAATACCTATGCAGATATATTATAAATAATGAACTAAAATATAATATAAAAGATGTCAAAAGTTTTGGGTATTTCCATACATGCACTAAAGGCAGCCACTGCACCTGTAACATTAGGTATCATTCCAACTTGTACATGCATAAATATGCAAATGTACATACTTGGGTGTTGTTGATTCTAACTGCATAAATATATAGAAAATGCAACTATAAATGTGGAGGTGCGTGGCTTAGTGGTTAATGTGTCAGCATCATGATCGTAAGATTGTGGTTTCAATTCTTGGACCGGGTGACGCGTTGTACTCATGAGCAAAACACTTCATTTCACGTTGCTCCAGTCCACTCAGCTGACAAAAATGAGTAATGCTGTGATGGACTGGCTTCCCGTCCTGCTGGGGAACACATACGCCATTGAAACCGGGAAACCAGGCCGATTAGCCTGGCTAGTCTCTAAAAGGACGAAAAGAGAAAGACAACTATAAATCATCATCATCATCGTTTAACGTCCGCTTTCCATGCTAGCATGGGTTCAGGATATAATTATAAATATCAACTGATAATAACAAACATATGCGTGAAATACAAAGAATACATACTTCAGTCTGGCCAAAGGCACGTGCTTAAAGGTCAGGTCAAAAACTAAGGTCAAGAGGTGATGTGTTGAATATTCTCCTACAGTAGAGTGGTGCTGTGGTATGTCATCACCCGCATCAAACTAGTACTCAGAACTTAAATTCTCTCACTTGATATTATGTGTACATACATTAAAATTGGTGGTGGATGGCAACTATGAATCATAGCAAGCAGGGGTTGGCATTGAAAAAATGTTAGAAAAAGAAAGGGCAATAGTTTAAAAAGATTAAGGAAACATTGGTATAAAATCTCTACATGTCCGTCTCTGTTTGTGTTATATATGCTTACTATGAAGTGCAGGCATGGCTGTGCGATAAGAAGCTTGCTTCTCAACTGCATGGTTCTGGGTTCAGCCCCACAGTGTGACACCTTGGGCAAATGTCTTCTGCTATAGCTCCAGGTTAACCTAAGCCTTGTGAATGGATTTTGTAAACAGAAACTGAATGTGTGTGTGTGTGTGTGTGTGTGTGTGTGTGTGTGTGTGTAAAGACCCCCTTCAGTCATTAATGATCATGAGATTGCACCTAGATAATTACCCTTTGAAGCACAAATCTGGACAAGGTTATTTATTGCAGACATGCAGTCACCAGTGCATGTAAGGCTCCCCTCTTCATGCCACTGATGTTATTCAAAGGAAAGGCAAAGGCCAATACAGCTTGGCACTAGTAATGTTACAACTCATTTCTACAGCTGAGTGAACTGGAGCAATGTGAAATAAAGTGTCTTGCTCAAGAACACAACACAGCCTGGTCCAGGAATCAAACTCACTACCTCATGATTGTGAGCTCGTTGATCTAACCACTGAACCATGTGCCTTCAGTAATCCATGTTTAAATATGTTTATATTTTACTGTCTCCTTGCTTTGACATCATATGATAGCTGTAAACAAGTGTCCCTGCCATGCAAGTGGTGTCTTTTGTTTCCAATTTTCCATGGAAACATGTTTGGTCATGTGAAAAATTTTCTTGGAAACAGGTGAGGGTCAGTGACAGGTAGGGTATCTGGCCGTAATGAAAATCTACATCCACAAATTCTCTCCAACCCATGCAAGCTTGGAAAGTGGACATTAAAACAATGATGATTTATCCACACATTAATGTAGAAAACAAATCAATTACTTTATATTTTGATAATCAGAAGTATCCAACAATGGGTGATCATCTCTACTGTTGTGACAGGAATGGAGGGGTACCCACTAGTCAACTCTTCTAGTAATTATTTCGTTATCCCTGAAAGAATGAAAAGTAAAGTCAACTGTAGCAGGATTTGAACTCAGGGTGTAATGGACTACAACTAAACACTGTGCAAAGGTAATGATTTTTTTAGCAGCCCTGGTAAGATTTGAAACTATGAACTTCAGGTCACATAACTACTTATTAAATAACACTAACTCTAGTTATTTTCTTTGTGTGTGTGTGTGTGTGTGTGTGTGTGTGTGCGTGTGTTTCTCTCCAACAAACAACCTGTTATCACCATATCTCCTCTTTTTACTGACAGCATCTGTATAAGCCATGTGAATTAAATAGCATCTGTGTATGCATATGTGTATATGTACATGCTTTAGTATGTGTGTATGTAGCTCTGTGTATGTAGCTCTGTGTATGTGCATGTTCTGATATATGTATGTGGTATATTCATGTTTTCTCTTGTGTGTGTGTGTCTATATATGTACGTACACACACATATATATATATATATATATATATAAGACAGACAGCAACATGACTGGAAGCTGATAGATTCTAATCTACCCTACTGTATTATTGCTCTGTCTTTGAAGTAATCTTTTTTTTTACTCGAAGACTATTGCTGTAATTTATCGTCCTCACTCTCTCTCTCTCTCCCCCTCCCTCCCTGCCTCCTCTTTGAATTGGCTTATATATATATATATGTATATATAAATAATAAAAAGACAAAGAATGTAGCACATTTAAAACAAATGTATGTGTGTGTATTATATATATATATACATATGTATGTATGTACATACGCACACACACACGCATGCACATACATGTGTGTGTATTAACATTGTTTTATTTTTTTTCTTCGCCTCATTCCTAACTCTAATTCTATTCTGCTCTATTAAACAAAAGAAATAAAAGCAAGTGAATAAACTACAACTCCAGCATTAACAACAACAACAATAATATACCCTATACCCTACCATATTAGTAGATCTGTATGTAAAATGGGGTGGAATAATCCTTTTTATTAATTATTTTATTTTTTGTGTTGTTGGTTTATATTTCACTTACTGTTTTCTTTTCTTTTTTTTTTTTTAACTTTTTTGTGTTAATTTTAAAGTATTTTCTATTTTGAAATAGCTGGTTTGATTATAAACAGTTTCATGTTGTTTTATTGCAGATATATTTTCTAGATATTATAACTATTTTCTGCTCTATAGAATCCCCCACACATACGAACTTCTTTATTTTTTGCTCCTTTTAGAAGTCTGTATATCTTTTATATCAAATGGCATATAACAACAATATAAAATATATAACAGCAATAGTATAACATTGATATAAATGTATATAATATCATTTTTATCGTCATCATTATTTTATGTTCACTTTTTTTCCCATTATTTTTGTGTCTTTTTTTTTTTTTTTTTTAAATTCTGACATGGGTTAGATGGGTTATCATTGCCTGAATTCTTTTTTGGAATTACTACCCTTGTGGATGAGTCAGAGACCATATCACATATGTATGGTCCATTTCTGGCATAATTTCTACTGCTGGTTGCTCTTTCCAATACCAGCCATTGTACAGAGTGTACTGGATGTATTTTATTGTGATACAATGCAACAGAGTCTTCTATTCTCTGCAGTGTCTCAAAGTAACTTGATTCTGTTCTCTGGCCAGCTACTTTATCAAATGTAAAGGATGTAATTTATCACGGTACCAACACTGGAGAGGATGTCTTGTTGCCAGCAGAGCTCAGAGAGTCCTCTCTTCTCTTTACTGTATAGTGTCTCAAAATAGCATGATCAAGAGGGTAAAAGAAGCAGAACTGATGAAGAAGAGACATTGATAGACAGCTACATATCGGTTGTTGGTAAGGAGATTGAATACTGGAACAGGATGAATGTTGTAATGAGAGAAATGGAGAGTTGTAGGCGGGTGATAAGGTAATAGAAGAAGGAGTAATGGGAATATGAGAAATTAAAGAAGAGAGTGATATGTGCCAATAGGCAGGAGTAATGGTAGTGAGAGAGTAGTGACTAGTGATAAAGAATAGTGATAGTAAGGTAATTGAATATGGACAAAGCTGATGTCATATTTCATTATGCTGGCAATTGCCAACCTCCATTAGCACCACCATCTTAATGTCCATTTTGCTATGCATGTCTTCTCTGACATCACAATCACAACTCATTATGGTCAGTCATCATCTCCTTTGTGAGATCCAACTTCATGAGATCAGTTTTCATAATTTCATTCTATGTTTTCGTAGGCCCCTTTCCCACAAGTTTCATCTACTTGGAGCTCTCTGCATTTCTTTAATAACTTACGTCCTCCGTAAGTGCAGTCTTCTCTCTTGCACACTACATCTTTTTCCTCTTAAATCTAGGTTGTTTTTTTTTTTTTGTCAAATCATCCGTGCTCTGCTATTCATGCACACCAACATTACACATCCAGCAGAACATGCTCACCTCATTTCTTTCTAACCACCATTAATCCTCCACACATGCTTTATACACATGCACCATACATTCTACTTTACATGCTGAGTGAGAAATCTTATTGCCAGAAGAGGTAACAACTCATTGAATTATTTCAAACCTGTTCAAACTCCAGCCATGATGGCTTCAAGAACACCCTACCTCCACTGCTAATCTGGTTACCTGGGTAAAAAAAAAAAAAAGCTTTCAATTATTTCTAGCGTGTTTCCCATGCATTGAAAAGAATCTATTTCACATCTTCCTGCTGACTGCTTCAGTGACCTTATACATATAAAGTCTACTTCCTTTTTTGCTATCAATTGCCTATGAGCCACATCTTTTGTATGTCCATAGTTTACAGTGGGTTCACCATACTGAATTTCTATGTACTCCATTTTTGCATATCAAGCATGGCTATTTCTTTCATTAAAGTAGGGTCTTGTCTTCTTTCCTGCTAACTAAAACTGCAGGGTGTCTGTAGGTTACTATATCTTCATATCCCAGAATACATTTATCAGAGGAGCAAAAGTAATATTCATGACTTTCTTTCCAGAGCTTTTGCTAGTGGAGATAAAGAGAAGGGAGAAACTTTTATACCCTCAAACCAGAGACCTACTTACAATAGAGTAGACTTCACTAAAGACACCCAAAGACCAGGTGGTGGTGTTAAATTAGGCTCACAAAAGTCAAGCAATACTTCATCACCCAAGAACATCTGATGGCTTCTGCATAGTTTCAATCTACACAATTTCACTCACAAAGCTTTGTGCAAACCCAAAGCTAAAAGAAAGGATACTTACCAAAATGCTATGGAGTGGCATCGAACTTAATATCCTCAGATTGCTTAGCAGCCTTCTTCATCACATAACCACACCATTCCTTACATAGCCCCTTAAATATGAAACCCAGATAATATTAACCTTTTAGCATTCAGATTACTCTGTCATATGTAATGCTTATTTTTTCTCATTGTTTTGAATTAATCAAGCATCATCTCATAGCTTCAAGATTTTGATGATGTAAATGTTTATATTTAGAATAACATTGTAGATATGTGTGAGAGGTCAAATCTAGCCATTCTGAACGCAAAACAGGTAGAATATTTGGGCTGGATATGGCTGGTTTAAATACTCAAGGGTTAAATATTTTTTTACTGTTTTCATTTGTGTTCTAACACAAGTTTTTGATTTATTTTTGTGTTTCTATCTGTGGAAAGAGAAACAATGTGAAATTCTCTGTAAATAAAGACATGAAAATAAAAATATTACAAATTTTGGATTTAGAATAATACCCCGTAAGCTGTCTTCCATCCAGGCAGTCTGATTGACTGGATTTGGTCAATTCTTATTGTTTCGTTATTGTTTTGTTTAGAAAGATACACAGATGGTAAATTAAATGAATCCTTGGCACCAACTGGCCAGCCAGGCAACTAAGTCTTTATTTAACTAATCTCCCTTCGTATGCTTGACCCATTGCCAATATCATGGTGGAATATAAAAATTACCATTGGTGATTGTAAAACATGCCTGCCAACTTATAAAAAAAAAATTATCTTTTCTTACAGAGATTTTCCAACCTCAGAAAATCTCTCTCTCTCTCTCTCTCTCTCTCTCTCAATTTATTCTTTCTCTCTCTCTCCCTCTCTCTCTCTCTCTCCCTCTCTCTCTCTCTCTCTCTCTCTCTCCTCCTTTCCACCTTCCATTTTCATTTTTCAGTCAACACATTATCCTTTTTTTTATTACTTCAAGGTACTCTCTATCTGTTTCTGCTTCTCCTCTCCTGTCTCCTTTACTCTATCTCTCTTTCTTGTCTTTCTATACTTTTTGTATATTCCCTTTCAATTCTCTACTTCCCACCTCCTACTTCCTCCCTCAACTTCCTCTACTTCTTTCCTTACTCACTCCTTCCTCTCTTTCTCTCCTTCTTTCCTCTCTCTTCCCTCTGCCACTTTCATCATATCTCTTTCTAGCTCTCTCCCTCTACTCATCTATCCGTCACTCTCTACCGCCTCCTCTTTCTCATCTCTCTCTCTCTCTCTCTCTACTTCATCCATCCACCCCGTCTCCTTCCACCCCGTCTCCTTCCACCTTTCCCTCCCATCAATATATTTCTCTCTACCCTTTATTTCTTATAGTTCTGCCTCTCCAAACCAAATTACATGTTACAGAGTTGATTATCCAGTAAGACCAACATGATTTCAGTCAAATATGGCTGCCTTTACTGAACTCTGAAAGTGTCCCTATGTAGTAATTCAACCTACTAAAATTAGCAACCAGACTTAGGTCATATTACAATGTACTCTTTTAACCTGTTCATTTCCACATTTCTGTCCAAATATGCTATCTTTGTTTCAGTTAATTTTGGAGATAATGAAGAATTAAGTGCCAGTCTGTCGCAGGGTTACTCACTTATCTCTGAGTGGACTGGAACAGCATGAAATGAAGTGTTTTGCTCAAGAACACAATGTACCACTCACTCATCATTATCATCATCATTTAGCATCTGTTTTCCATGCTGACATGGGTCAGACGGTTTGACTGGGACTGGTAAGCCAGAGAGCTGCACCAGGTTCCAATCTGATTTGGCTTGGATGCCCTTCCTAATGTTAACCACCCAAAGAATGTAGTGAGTGCCTTTTACATGTCACTGGCACTGGCCATGACTACAATTTCACTTGGCTTGATGTGTGTTCTGAAACACAGTGAATCGCCAAAAGTCTTGATCATTTGTCATCTCCTCGATAAGATTCAACATCTGTAGATCATGTTCCATCACCTTGTCCCATGTTTTCCAGAGTCAACCTCATCCCACTCTAGGAACAAAACCATTAACTTACAATCACAAGTGAAAAGCACTGTATTAAGCACTAAACAGCATTTAACCTGATGATCTGCTGATCCAGACCCATTTCTCTCCAAAATAATTATCTTTTTTATTAATTTTTTCCCATACTGAAAGCTCATGACTAACAGAAACAATAGAGCACTCAGGAAAATTACTTGTGGCTCTTTGTTTCTTCTTTTTAAATCTCATCAAGGTTGAATTTATATTTCATCCTTCTGTGGACAATAAAGTAAAGGGTGAAGATCCCCTTCAGTCATGCATGACCATGGGATTGCACCTAGAAAGTTACCCTCCGAGGCACAAGTCCGGACAATGATGTTTATGGAAGACCAACAGTCGCCCATGCATACCAGCTTCCCCTCTCCATGCCACAGGTGTTACCCAAGGGAAAGGCAAAGGCCGATACACCTTGGCACCAGTGATGTTGCAACTCATTTCTACAGCTGAGCAAACTGGAGCAATGTGAAATAAAGTGTCTTGCTCACGAACACAACACACAGCCTAGTCCAGGAATCGAACTCACTACCTCATGTCACTCATGCATACCAGCCTCCCCTCTCCACGACACCAATGTTGTCCAAGGGAAAGTTGGAGGCTGGTACAGCTCGGCACCAGTGATGTCACAACTCATTTCTACAGCTGAGAGAACTGGAGCCACATGAAATAAAGTGTCTTGCTCAACAACACAACATACAGCCCAGTTCAGGTTGTATGTGATCTCAACAATCTAATGATTGTGAGCCTGACATGCTAACCACTGCGCCATGTGCCTTCACAATAAAATACCAATCTAGCTTTAAATCAATCAAAAACTTGTGAGTAAAACTTGATAGTCAGAAACTGTATGGAAGCTGTTAAAGAGACTATTCCTGTTCTTGATCCCTTACTTGGTCTAACACCACTACCTGCCTGGTCTTCAGGTTTCTTTATCAGAGTTTACTCTGCTGCATGCATTTCAGGCCAGGTGTCTGGCTTAAGAGAAACTTCCTTCTTTTCCAACCATCATTCTCAGAAACTCCAAAAAGGGTCATTGGCATTGTCTCATTGTCCCTTCCTCTTCTCACTACAACTTAAAACACAAGATGGTAATTAGAGCTCAGCAGAATTCTCTGGCTTCTTAGTTCCTTTCAAACCATCCAATCCATGCCAACACGGAAGATGGATATCAAACAATAATATTGAACTAGCATTTGTATCTTATAACATAAAATACAAGTCAAAAATGGGCTCAATTTAAGGTACAATTTAAGGCCTATAAAACAATTTCTGACTTTAAGCTTTTACTTGTTTCAGTCGTCAGATTGCAACCATTTCAAGAGTGTTAGTCAATCATTTCAACCCCAGTACTTTTTCCATTTTAAAGTCTGGTATTTATTCTTCTCTGTTTGTTGAACTGCTAGGTTATGGAGTATAAACAAGTTCCTGGCCATAAAGAAATACAGCAATTTTCAATAGTGTTAACATAAAGACTGATATCTAGACACACATACATGTACACATACACCCATACAAATACACTCACACACACACACAATAGGCTTTTGTACTGTTTCCCATTACCTGTTTCACTCACAAGGTATTTATCAAGAGGCCTTCATCAGTGAGAGTTGAATGTGTATCTATATGTGAAGGCCCAAGAAAGGTTTTTTTGTAAAAGAGTAACAGTTGCCCGAGCATACAAACCTTCCCTCTCAATAGCACTGACATTATTTAGGGAAACGGTTTCCACTTCAAAGCCAATACATTTGAGCCCCAGTTTTGTAGTAGACATTGCTGTCAGAACACAAAGGGCCAGAGTGCATACTTGCAAACCATCTAATCTAATGTTGTTCAAGTTTCACTAATCCTCAACCCTAGATTGGTATTTTTTGTACCCCCCCCCCAAAAAAAAATAGAAGACAAAGTTGACCTTGGTGGGATTTGAACTCAGAGCATGGAAAGTCAGAAATACTCTATCAACTATTCCAGTTTACTGCCTTAAGCATTATTCAACCTGAGGCTGCAGTAGAAGACAGTTATCCAAGAGGCCATACAATGGAACCAAACCTGAAACTACCTGGTTGCAAAGTGAACTTCTAAACTACTCAGCCATGCCTGCCACTTGAGCCTATCTTTGAAATTATTATTTTATTCATAACCTACATTAATTTTTAGACATCAACTGCCAATTTCATTGAGTGTTCTAGTTGATTTGGACACTTTCCAATTGAGTTAGCCAAATTCTTCGTCATCCCACCCACACATATACATACTAAAGAAAACAATGGCCTCATTTTTTTTTTTTCATATCAGCTTTGCACTCCAAATCCTCCCCTAACAGCTTTTATTTCTCTCATCAATAGAAAACTGTTGTTATTGTTATAAATATAGTTAGGACAGAGATCAGTTATGTATTATGCAGTCTGCAACAGGTAAATTTCAACAAACTAACTGCCATCTGTTTAAATGACTGTTTAGGATTACTATGGTGAAGAAATAGTATCAAGATAGTGAGTTAGTAACACACACATACACACACATATGTACTCCTCATTGTGAGGATCAACTGGTGAAATGAATGATGTTTCCTAGACATGCTTAAGATAGTTTTGTATCACTTGGTGTTTTCTTTGAAGAGTTTTCTGCAACCAAACCCATATTTCTCTCTGAGATAGAGATAGATGCCAACATGGTTGTATGGTTCAGGATTTCACTTCACAATATTGTGGTTACAGGTTCAGTCCCACTGCTTGGCACCTTGGGCAAAAGTCTTCTGCTATCTAGTCTTGGCTTGACCAAAATTTGTGAATGAATTTAATAGACACAAACTGGAAGAAGCTTCTGTGTGTGTGTGTGTGTGTAAATATATAACATCATTATCATCAACATCTAACATCCATTTTCCATGCTGGCATACTTTGCACAGCTTGAGAGGAACTAGCAAGGCCAGGGGCTGCACCAGCTTCCATAGTGTTTTGGTTTGGTTTCTACAGCTTGATGGCCTTTCTAATGCCAACCACTTTACAAGAGTGTACTAGATGCTTTTTCTATGTCACCATCACCAGCGCTTTTTATGTGGCACCAGTACCCACACCAAATCTTTTTACACACATATACACACACACACACACACACACACACACACACACACACACACACACACACACACACACACACACACACATGCTCACTCACACGTGCATGTATATACAAGTACTCCTTGTGTTGATATTGCATGATAGTTGGAAACAAGTACGACCATTACACATTTGGAATCCTTTGTTTTCAAACTTCTGCAAAAACTTCTCCAGCCATGGGGCAAGTTTTTGCTTGCAAATAGACAATGGTTGGCAACAGGAAGGATATCTGGCTATAAACAATCTATCTCTGGAATAAATTCCATTTGTTCCATCCAAACATAAAAAAAGTGGATGCTAAAATGACTACATATATACGTATATATATATATATATATGTATAGACACACACACACACACACACACACACAAGAGCTGATGATATTGTCTTCACAAATATACTCAAACTCTTAACCATAATTTCTTTGCTAATACCGCAAACAATATTTTCCTAGATGTACTCCCAAAAGTTGTGTGAACTAAGAGCTATGTGGATTAAAGAGAACTGTCCAGAACCACAACACAGCTGCAGCAAATTTTAACAAGGGGTACCATGGCAAGATGGTGCAATATCTTAGCTACTTATTTATAACCATATAGTAACAATTAAATATATACTGAAGCAAAGTAACAACATAACAATCCAACAAACTCTCTACAAACTATACACGAATCAACAAATGATTTTCTGACAAACTACCAAAACAACACCTTACAATTTCCTGTGATTAACGCCTACTCTCTGTCTCTCACTCAAACCACTACTATTTATAGTCGTTCTGTCAAGTCTATTCTCGCAAGGGGTGTCATGACTCTCGCTACAACATATCGCCTTTTGAGATTTTGACTTAAATAGGAAACAAAATTGTTTTTTTTCTTTCTTTCCAAATTCTCTCCCTTTTTGAAATTTTGCTTCCTTAGGAAGCTCAGTACTTTTTCTGCTGAGGAATTATTTCTAAATGTTTAGTCTGTTTATGTTTTCTATTACTGCTCCTTCTAGGTTCCATATCTTTCGGTACTGGTACATTGAACATGTAAAACACTCCCATTGGAATTTCCTTCCTTTCTTCTGTATGTCTGATTTTTACTTGATTTAGGTGTCGTTTATGCTCCCATCATTGGCCTTTTATAAAATACATCATGTTTCCAATTCTTTTAGTCACTACACCATCCTGCCAACTCTCTTTACCATTCTTGTATGCTTTGAAATGGACTTTGTCTTTGACATCAAAATGTTTAGTTGGAATTTTTGAATTTTCTCTATACGGTTTTCCCTTTGGCAACAATTTGTCAAAGATCGATTCAATCTTTTGAGTGAACATTAGCTCTGCAGGTGACTCATCTGAACTGGTATTCGGATTGGGCATTACTCTGTACATCCTTAAGAATTTAGTTA
>NC_142932.1:85257014-85349514 GCF_046866305.1 Octopus bimaculoides
GTGAATTTGGTCAATAGAAACTGTGGAAGCCTCTGTGTCCATATATTTTATATATGTATGTATTTATAATTATAATAAGGGCTTAGAAAGAAATTTTCTAGCCTATATGCTGAGAAATAGACTCTAAATCATCTCACCACTCAAAGAAGTCACAAACACATACACACATGTTATACATCATACACACAACACACATTTTTATGCATTTCATACTACACAGACATAAATATACACACCCACACACATAATACACACCGCACTCTTAAACCTTACACAACTCATACTGCACAAGCAAAACATTATAAACATTTGTACTCTACACACTTCACACACACGCGTGTGTGCGCATATACATTGCTTTTTTCGCACACCCATACAACACTTACACTTCCCACACCAAACCCTCGCTACCAGCTAATTCCATAGATTTTCCACAAAGTTTCTCATTCATATTTGTTGTAAAAGCTATCAATCCACTTCCATTTATTTATTTAGATTATAAGGTGAGGACATGCCTATCAGACAGACAGACACATGGGTGGAAGAGGGCAGAGAGAGAGAAGAGTCTCTTGTCTAAATAGTACCTTGAACTATCAGTTTCAGGATGGGTGTGTGTGTGTGTGTATATATATATATATATATATATATATATATGTATGAAATAAAGGGGTGTTTGACATCAGAGAGGGCTTTTAGTTCCCAGGAGATTGTTTAAAGAAAAAATATCTGAGAACTTTTCGGAACCCAAAGCTAGAATTTTCTCCAAATCAGGGAGACATGCCAGAGATAAAGTGAAAAGAAACAGAATACAAACAGAGGCTAACAGTCGATTATATATACACACATGTATATATTAGGGGAGTGATGTAGATGTATTGAGTTTGTATATATTTGTGTATATGTATCATCATCATCCTTTAATTCTGTTTTCCATGCTGGCATGGGTTGGACGGTTTGATCAGAGCTGGGAAGCTGTACCAGGTTCAAATTTGACTTGGTTTCTACAGTTGGATACCCTTTCTAACACCAACCACTTTACAGTGCATGGTGGTTGTTTTTAACATGCCATACATACACACACACACACACACACACAGCTAACAATAATGGTTTGAAATTTTAGCACAAGATCCGCAGTTCAGGGGAGCGGTGTTTGTCAATGACATCAACCCCAGTGCTCAACTGGTTCTTATTTTAGCAGCCCCAAAAGGACAAAGGGCAACATCAACCTTGGTGGAATTTGAAGATGAACAAAATATTGCTAAGCATTTTGCCCAGCATGCAAACTATTCTGCCGGCTCATCAGTTTTATTCTACCAAATCCACTCACAAGGCTTTGATCAGCCGAAAGCTTTGATGCAAATCACTTACCCAAAGTGTCACGCAGTGGGACTGAACCCAAACCAGGAAACTTCTTAACCACACAGCCACCCCTGTGCCTTTATACACGCATGTATAGCAGGAGCAGCTGCAGCAGTTGGAACTCCTTCGTCTAAGTTCCAAGTTACTACTGTTTGATAGTAATCTCTGTGAGAGGCAGAAATGCAAAGGCAAAAACCAGTCATTGAGCACTGAGGTCGATGTAATAGACTTACCACCCTCTCCTAAAATTGCCAGTACCCACTACACTCTCGGAGTGGTTGACGTTAGGAAGGGCATCCAGCTGTAGAAACTCTGCCAAATCAGATTGGAGCCTGGTGTGGGCATCTGGTTCACCAGTCTTCAGTTAAATCGTCCAACTGATGCTAGCATGGAAAACGGACATTAAACGATGATGATGATGATGATATATATATATATATATATATATATATATATTGGAAATGGGCTGTGCGTGAGAAGACCCGGCAAGCCAAGTAAGATCGTTGCCAGTGCCCCTGGACTGGTTCTTGTGCGGGTGGCACATGAGATGCACCATTTTGAGCGTGGCCGTTGCCAGTACCGCCTGACTGGCTCCTGTAGGATTTTCGAGCGAGATCGTTGCCAGTGCCCCTGGACTGGCTTGTGCGGGTGGCACATAAAAGACACCATTTCGAGCGTGGCCGTTTTCGTGCGGGTGACACGTAAAAGCACCCACTACACTCTCTGAGTGGTTGGCGTTAGGAAGGGCATCCAGCTGTAGAAACTCTGCCAAATCGGACTGGAGCCTGGTGTTGCCATCCGGTTTCACCAGTCCTCAGTCAAATCGTCCAACCCATGCTAGCATGGAAAGCGGACGTTAAACGATGATGATGATGATGATGATATAAGACAAGAAAATAGAAAGATAATTAATAATTTATTAATTATCTCTCTATTTTCTTACCTTATAATAAATAAATATATAAACCATGGTTTATAGAGTTACCTTGCAGTTGAATGAATGTTAACTGTAATGTTCAACACTCTTTGTATAGGTAACTAACCAGTACTTTCATAGGATTTTGCTATCCCTTAATGAGGTTTGTAACCTTTATTTGTGTATATATATAAATATAATAATAATAATAATGGACTTTCCCATCGAAGACAACGTGTGAGCATTCAGCTTTTGCTGAACAACCTGCACAATTGATTTGTTTATAGCGATTAAATGTTCGTGCCACACCTTAGCTCACTCTCACCATCAAATCAACATTATCTGAACAGGTGCACAGTGTACCACTCATCAGGTGTCAGAGTAATCACTGAGCAATAAGAGATGAGGCACTTTGCTCAAGAACACAACGCACCACCCAGTCTAGGAATTGAAATTAGAATCACTAGATTGTGAGTGCAACACCCTAACCTAGACTAACATCATTGTTTAATGTCTGCTTTCCATGCTAGCATAGGTTAGACGATTTGACTGAGGACTGGTGAACCAGATGGCTACACCAGGCTCCAGTCTGATTTGGCAGAGTTTCTACAGCTGGATGCCCTTCCTAACGCCAACCACTCCAAGAGTGTTGTGGGTGCTTTTACATGCCACCGGCACGAAGGCCAGTCAAGCGGTACTGGCAACAGCCACGCACAAAATGGTGTATTTTACATCCCAATATATATATAACCTAGACTATATATATATATATATATATATACACACACACACAAATTATCATATACCTTGTATATTTGTCTATGTTTTTGTGTGTATAGCGATATATAAGTAGAGTATAAACATATATAAACACACACACACACACACACACACACACTCACACACTGTACTGTATTCAGTGAGAATCTGGAGTATTCCCTTGGTGACGGATGGATGTTTTCCCAGTTTGCTGTTATCTAAATGGTAAGACAAGAAGGCTAGATGAAGATTATCCCCTTCCTCTCCACCACCCCACCACACACACACACACATTCTGGCTTCATCAGTAATTAATCTACTTAACCTGCCCCTATCTACACTGTCAGTCTCTTCTGTATAAACTCATGTGATACATGACACGGTATCTTTCTTCTTCTCTTCTTCGCAGCTCTATATACACACACACACACACGCATGCACAGACATGTATGTGTGTTGGTACATTTGTGTATACTTACATATACCACACACATATACACACTCATCATAAATTCATTTGCCACAACCTACACACAAAGGTAAATCTCACACATATACAAAATCCAGTGTGGAAGCTACTGTTGCAGCATCACCATCATCATCATCATCATCATCATTATCATCATCATCATCATAATCATCATCATCATCATCTTCATTGACTTTTATTTACTTTTCTCCATGTTGGTAGTAGATTAGACAAGGCATCTTGAAGCATCATTCTACTGGGATTTACACACACACACACATATCAAGTGTGTTATTGATTAATTTACAAATTGCTGTGATGAGTAAAATGTATGGATTTACCTCTACCTCCCCAGTATAGCTTAGTCATCGTCATCACTTTAATACCTAGATTTTCCATGCTTTTATTGGCTAGACAGAATTCGCTGAGGCTAATTTTCTATGGCTGGATGCCTTTCCTATTGCCTGCCCTCACTGGTACCCAAGGCAAGGTAATATTTCCCTGTGGCCAGACATGTTTTCATGGAAGATTTGAAATGAATGACACCAACTGTGTGATGGTGACACTCCTTTACAACCGTCACATCATGTCAAAATGAGAAGACTCAAACACTCATGCACGCGTGTGCACACACACACACACACATATATTTGTTGCAGGACACTAATGAGGTGATGTGCAAGATTGCATAATGTTTTTACAACCATTGTGTGTGTAATTTATAGAACATACACACTGAAACCTGTGTATGTTCTTTAAAGCATTGACTACCATACTTTGTTTTCTGTATATTGTCATTATTTGGTGTGTGTGTGTGTGTGTATACACACATGCACGCACACACATACACACACACACACACACACACACACACACACACACACACACACACACACACACACACACACACACACACACACACACAATTGGCTACTTTCAATTTCTGACAACCAAATCCTAGTGAATTTGGATGTCTCAAGATTGTAGTAGAAGACACTTGCTCAAGGTACCATACTGTGGGATTGAACCCAAAACCACATGATTGAGAAACGAACTTCTTAGGCATGCATTCATGCTTGCACCTTGGTAAGAAAAACAAACACTGCTGGTATATCTATAATTCATTTTGTAGTGCTAACAGCTGAAGAAGTGTCAGATATTCACATCAGTCTACCTGATTTAGTTATATGTTTAATAACAGTGACTTTATATACAACTAGCTGATCACATGCTGTCAATAATGACAGCTAATTATAGTATTTTATATATAAATAACGGTACATAATAATCACACGTACAAACATTCACACACTTCCCTTGTACATGCACACACATACACACATATACTCACACAGAGTTGAAATGCTGTTTTTTTTTCAGCCCTTCCTTCCTTATTCACCTATCACCCCTTCCTTTCTCTCATTGCTATTACTTTCTCTCAGTCAGGGCTATTAATCTCACTACTTCTTCACTGAATTACTATTTTCTCTCCTCCTCCGCGTCTGGCGTGATTCTGGACAAATATATAAAAACACTATGCTCATTATTATATTAAGAGATTTCACAGTGGTCAGTAAAGAATGGAGTGATTGCTAGTGAGAGTGTAACGTGACTTGAAACGATTGTCCAGTTGATCCTACTTTTAGTGCAATGTTATTACCAGTTTAAATATAGTTGTGGCATGTTTGGACTAATAAACAAACCATACAATGCATTTTGTCATGGAGAAAACTTTTTGCTGTTGGCAATGGTGTAAATACACCCAGATTAGTTCACAGCACCCTCTTTCCAGACTGTGAGATGCAGCATTTCAGAGTAATTGTCTCCTCTTTTGTCACAGACACTGAGCAGAGGGCACTGTCAACTGATGAAAGAACGTGATTCTCTTCTGCTATTTCAGTCAATGTACGATGACTGATAATGCTATGCAACAGCTCACCGTAAGTAAATTATGAAGTAGGAGCACTAAGCAGTGATATGTATAAATGCAATGTTGTTACCACTTCAAATATGCTCAACAATGCTACATCTCACAGTCTGGAAAGTTCGAAACGTGCCACAAGTATATTTGAACTGGTAATAACGTTGCATTTATATATATTACTTCTCAGTGCTCTCACTCTGTAACCTCTTTTAGTGTTCTCAGTGAAGTTTTCTCATTTCACCGCCTTTTTACAGCAGACACCAACCGTCATGCTAATCCACCTCCAGTTGTGGAGACCAGTCGTCATATTCCCTTCCATGCTGGCTACCTCTGATGAGCGTATTTATATAATTGGCTTGTTGCCTAACACTCCATTGTATTTTTTGCGCAAAACCAATTGGTAAGACCAGCCATGATGGATACTTAATACTGCTAATCTAGTGCTGCTAATCTAATTTCTCTTTTGTTGTTTTTCACTACAACTTGTTCTTCTTTACTCTTCATAACCTTTCCATCAAAATGGAGCACCTACTGATCATTTATTAAAGTTTCTTTTAGTTCCTGCTTCATCTTTGCACACACCTGACTGTGACGGAGTGGGGAGAAGTACTCCTTCCTCTCTCAGTTGTTTGCAGACATTGGCTGCTTTATGACTGCTTAATTTTTTTTTTCTGCAAGTTCATTGCTTTCTGAGTTGAATGATGCTGTTCTTTAGAGGTGCCAACTTGTTCATTTATTGGTAATGTGATTTCATCTGCAGAATCAGAAGTAGGGGTTTCTGATGATGATGATGATGTATCTGCAAGAAGTTGGATACATATTAGTGACATCAATGCATACAAAAAATGTGTGTAATAATTGAGAATTTTTTTAGGCATGTTACTTTTACCTGCTTCAGCATATGGGAGAAACGCTTGTGAAGTTGAAGCTGACACTCTTGACGAGGAACGTGTTCACTTTGAAGGATGAACCATAGCTAACCGAGATGTGGTGTAGCCAGTTATACCACCACTTTGAATTTGTGTACTGTAAAAGTCTTTGTCTTCCTTAGATAACCAGCTGCTGTGTTGATTAGTCATGTCAAACAAATCTTCAACATTTTAACTTGGTGTCAAATGGGTATCGTACCTTGTCAACAGAGTATTTACTTTTCTGACAATACTTTAACATTATACACGGAAAATCAAATTTTTTCCATAGATTCTCTAGTTTCTGAGTAATGAGCTGATTTCTTGCATGTCTATATCCTTTCATACCCACAATTATACCCTGAACCAAAAAATAACATAAGCCAATCAGTCTTTATGTGGTCTCTCAATCTGCTAGAAATAGCAGCCAAATCTACCTCAAATCACACTTTGCCTCCTTGAAGAAGAAAGTGCATTCTATAATATATAAGCTTAGGTATGCTATGAATATAAAATGGAACAGTTATAGGCTGGGATACCTTTGGTCATAGGCTTACTTGTTTTGGCGTGACATGAGACTAAACACTAACAATGACAATACCCAAATATCATATATATTAAAAACACTACACTGCAATCAAACCCTCATCTATCCCCCTCACACAGTATTGTACTTCTGAAAATTTTGTCATAATGTGGGGTTTCTGTAATGCAAGGAATGCCTTTGTGTGTGTGTGTGTACATATGTGTGAATTACACACATACAATGCAATCGTGGTGTTTCAGTTTTTACCCTCTCTCTCTTTTTCATATATATATATAGAGAGAGAGAGATAGATAGATAGATAGATAGAGTGATGCACACATAAACACTTACATACCTAAATGGGTAAATATCTTGCACACGAACAAACACATACGCACATTTATGTGCACACACACTCTCTGTAAATACACTTAATATCCTTTTAGCCCCCAACTGTTTGCCAGTGACACTTTGTTTACTGAAATGAAAATGTATGTCAAAAGCGGGATTACATGAGTACCTAATTGTTAAAATAATAGGAAAGAGAGATGGGGAGATTCAATCTTGGGGTTTCTATCAGATATAATAGTCTGGTGTTCTGTGGGAGAGAGTGGTGAGTATTCCAGGAGTAGAGTAGGAGGAAAGGTAAAGAGAACCTTTAAAATATAGGTGAAAGGAAAAAAGCACAAACAGCCAATGATGGGACTTCAACCAAGTATCTGTCTCAATATTGGTTTCAAATTTTAGCACAAGGCCAGTAGCTTCGAGGGTGGGGTGGGGGGTAGGTTGATTAGATTGACCCCAGTGATCAACTGGTACTCATTTTATTGGCTTCGAAAGGATGAAAGTCAAAGTCAAGCTTGTTGGAATTTTAACTCAGAATGTACAATATCTGTCCTGATATTTATGTGGCTGAGTTCCTTTTGAGTGTTCGAGTGTTGGGCCTCATAGAGGCGAGGTGGCTGAGTTCCTTTCAAGCGTTGGGCCTTATTGAGGCAAAGTAGCCAAGTTCCTTTCGAGTGTTGGGTTTTACAGAGGCAATTACCAAGGCCTTTGGCATTATGTCATGCTTAAGAAGAAGAGCCATCAAGCCGAACAAAATCGTGGTCATAGCAGATACCGGTGTCATGCAAATGACACGTAAAAGCACCTATTACACTCTCAGAGTGGTTGGCATTAGGAAGGACATCCAGCTGTAAAAAACATGCCAAATCAGACTGGAGCCTGGTGCAGCCTTCCAGTGTGCCAGCCCAGTCAAACCGTCCAACCCATGCCAGCATGGACAATGGACGTTAAATGATGATGATGATGATACATTGGCGGTGAGCTGGCAGAACCGTTAGCATGCCAGGCAAATTGCTTAGCAAATTTTCGTCTGTCTTTACATTCTGAGTTCAAATTCCGCCGAGGTCAACTTTGCCTTTCATCCTTTCGGGGTCGATAAATTAAGTACCAGTTACGCACCGGGGTCGATGTAATCGACATAATCCTTAATGGCATTTTGTCCGTCTTCGCATTCTGCTGTGGTTGACTTTGTCTTTCATTCCTTTTGGGGTTTATAAAATTGATACCATTTGAATGCTGGGGGTCAAGGTAATCGACTTACCTCATCACCCAAAATTGCTGGCCTTGTGCCAAAATTTAAAACCAATATTTTCTTACTAAAGAGACAAGCTTTAGTAAGAACTGTTAGTATGTTGGGCACAATACTTAGCAACATTTAGTCTGTCTTTACTTTCTAAGTTCAAATTCTACCAAGGTGGACTTTGCCTTTCATCAATAAAATAAGTACCAGTTGAGCACTGGGCCCACTCCCAGTTGTAACTGTCAAGACCCAGGAACCATTCTGCTTGGCCAATGAAGTATGATTAAATTCGTCATATATGAGGTAGACATTACAGCAATGCTAGATGATGACACACCTGATAAGGAGAGCTATATTGGACTATGTGAAAGAGAATTCAAAAATCGCTATGCTAATCACATATCTTCCTTCTGACACAGAGACAAAAGTAAAGCTACTAAGTTGGCTAGCGACATATGGGTCTTGAAATCGAACGCCACACCACATACAATAAAGTGGGGAAATAGTAAAAAAATCCACACCATATGTTAATGATTCAAAAAATGTACCTTATGCATAGCTGAAAGAACTCAGATCTCTTTCAGATCTAAGAACTCTAACTCACTGCTGAATTCTAGATCTGAAATTTTCAGCAGTTGTATGGATATGGCTAAGTTCCTGTTGATGAATTGGAAAGTGCCTCCCTCTCCTGATTGAATAACTGTACCACAGATTCCAAGCCACTATCTTTTCAGCTTTATATTTTACAGTCTAAGGGGAAATAACTCTAATTAACCCCTTTTACTTCTGATTTCTTTTACGTTTTCTGGTTTTTCAACCTTTCAACTTTTATATCTACATCTTTCTCACCTTTTCTCTCATCTTATCGTCCCACTTTTAGTTCATTATGTCATGTGGGCAGTGTCTGACGTTTGTGTTAGGACACCAGATGTGTTAAAAACGCTGTTTGGTATGCTCTCAGCACATGAAACTACTAGTAGCACATAAATACATATATTGCGTTTATTAAATAATGTGCGTATGTGTGTGTGGATGGATGGATGGATGGATGGATGGATGGATGGATGGATGGATGGATGAGTGAGTGGATTTTTGAGTACAACTAGCTTCCACACAGGTTACGGCTACCAATTTCACTTACAAGGCATTGGTCTGCCTGGTTCTGAAACAGAAGACATTTGCAAAGCAAACTAAACACATGGCCATACTTTTATTTTTCTATAACAGTGTAAAGAAGCACATTCCTCATCAATTTTCTATTATTATTCTAAAGAACTCTAAATGTTGCAACAATTGCTTGATTCTTCACTACAGGAAATCGTTTTAGGTCTTATTTTATATTTATTACTTTGGGTTACTTTTGTTTTGTTTTTCTTGTTTAATTGTGTTTTTTGTTTGTTTATTTTATTTTTTTGCTTTGTCTTTTTTTTTTCATTTTCTGTGGAGTTTCAGAAATATTTGTGTACTTAGCTTATTAGCGGTGTGCAATTATTGTTGGGATATTATTACACTTTGTTTAATGAAAGGAGCATTTAGTAAAGGAGTAGACATTACAGTTGCTATGGATTTATTGTGTGGGTGGTTTGGGGGAGGGTGAGAGAGGGTTGTGTCCGTCTGTGTGGGTGGGTCGGTGGATAGCTGGCTGGCTGGATGGATGGATGGATGTGTCTGTGTGTCCCTGCATGAGTGGGTTGGTTGTTAATGGCATTAGTTAAAGCAACGCCCATAATCATGAATGCCACCACACAATTAAATCGCTTATAAACATCAATGGTAGCAAAGAATGAGGGACAGAGGGAATAAGAGAGGGGAGGGTGGGGAAAGAGAGAGAGAGAGAGACAAAAACAGAAAATGAGAATGAAATATCAGCAGCAGCTACACTGACATCATCAATATCATCATCACCATTACCTCCATTATTATCACTACCATCACCATCATCATTGTAATCATCATCATCATCATCTTAGCCATCCTTTGTTTCTTTTATGATAGCCTACACAGTACATGTATATACCACATGTTACATAAAATACAGGTGTATACCACACCATATATCACCATTATCACCATTGTTATCATCATTGATACTATCACTGTCATCATCATATCTTCATCAGCATCATCACCATCATACAAATGTGTGCCATACCACAAAATCATACAATCTCTGTTATGTATCATCATTAATTGTGAAGTTCAACATTGTAGCATCATCCTCATTATTGTTCCATTGTCCATTTTTCCATGCTTGCATAGGTTGGGATGAAGTTTATTGAAGCACACTTTCTACAACTAGATGCCCTTCCTGTCACCTGATTCTAAGCAAAGTAATATTTCCCCGTGGCTAGATATGTTTTCACAAGAATATTTGAAACAAATGGCATTCATTTACAACAATCATGTGATGTTAAGACAAGGAGATACAAACATACACACATACATATATATATATGTATAAGGAGCACTCCATCGATTACGACGACAAGGGTCCCAGCTGATACGATCAACGGAACAGCTTGCTCATGAAATTAACATGCAAGTGACTGAGCAATCCACAGACACTTGTACCCCTAACGCAGTTCTCGGGGAGACTCAGCATGACACATAGTGTGTGAAGGTCGGCCCTTTGAAATACAAGTACAACTCATTTTTGCCAGCTGAGTGGACTGGAGCAATGTGAAATAAAGTGTCTTGCTCAAGGACACAACACGTCGCCGGGAATCGAACTCACGACCTTACAATCGTCAGCTGAATGCCCTAACCACTAAGCCACACGCCTTAACACACACACACACATACACATATATATATACATGGTGGACCCTCCTGTCACAGACAACAGATGAGGATTTCCACAATTTCTTGCTGAACTACCTGCACAGATGATTTGTTTGTGGTAATCAAATGTCTGTGCTTCACATTATCTCATTCTCTCCATCAAATGGGAGTGAGTTATTGTGTAGTATGTGGGTGGCTCACTGTTCACTTGCACAGTAATGTTATTTTGATTGATATTGTAAGCAATGGCAAAGCCATTATTTACATTTGACGGATATTTGTTCTCATCTTGTTTGCTGTTAACACCACGTTTCGGCTGATATACCTTCCAGCCTTCATCAGGTGTTTTGGGGAAATTTCGAACCTGGGTTCTCATTCCTAAGGTACTTTTCGCTGTCATTATTATTATTATTATTATTATTATTCAGGTCACTGCTTAGAATTGAACTCGTAATCTTGGGGTTAAGAGCGCGGGCTACTAACCCCAAGATTCCGAGTTTGATTCCAGGCAGTGACCTGAATAATAATAATAATAACAACGAAAAATATCTCAAGACACCTGATGAAGGCTGGAGGGTGTATCAGCCAAAACGTTGTGTTAACAGCAAACAAGATGAGGACAAATATCCGTCAAATGTAAATAATGTACATAATTCCTCATCTCTTAAATATAGAACTGTAATGGCAAAAGCCAATTAATCTCTTAACATAACACATTTTTTTTTCAATTTCCATGCAAAGAATGTATTTTTTGATTATCTCTTTTGAATCTGTATATAAGGAAGAATAAGTACACAAAATATTTTGGATTAGTTATGATTTATCATAAACTTACTGACAGAAATGATAGTTGTTAATAGTTACTGATAGAAAATGGGAATAACATCATGAACGATGTATTTTGGGTTAGAAATAATTGACAGATACCTCAGAGAACAGTGAATGTATATTTTCATTCAAATATGTATTTGCCAGACATCTCTGAATGGAAAAAAATGGGATAATATGTTAAGAGGTTAATATTTTGTAATTTAGAGTTTCATTTTTAAAAGAAGAGTAGAGAAACAAGTTACTGTTGGCTGATCTACAGTGATTGTCAATGGAAAATGCAGTGAAGGATACCCACATGCACACACACACACACACACACACACACAGAGGTATGTACTGCTTTATGGAAGCTCTAATTTTGCCTGTGTAAGTGCAGAATGTGCCACCCGTCAGATGAAGTGATCACAGAGCAACACATGATTAAATTTTTTGCTCAAAGACACAACACACCACCAGTCCAAGAATTGAAACCACAATCTCATCCTAATCACTAGGCCATGCACAGTATGTATACATATATATATATGAGGGAGTACTGAAAATTTCCTGGCTTTGGGTGAAAGAAAATACAGGAGGATCAGTCAATTATGATGTTATCCAACATATTCTCCTTTCAGATTCACACACTTATTGCAGCAGTCCTTCAGTTTCCCTAAGCCCTGTAAAAGAACTCAGAATGTTGAACTTCCACCCAGGCCTTTCATGACACCCTTAAAGCCAAGTACTTTTCAGCACCCCCATCATATGTACACATACACACACACATATGTATATACATTTGATAGAATTTTTTCAGTTTCCAATCTACTAAATCCATGCACAAGGCTTTGGTCAGCCCAGGGCTATAGTAGAAGACACTTGCCCAGGATGTCACACAGCAGGACCGAACCTGAAACCATGTGGTTGGGAAACAAACTTCTTAACTACACAGCCATGTCTTTGCCTTCTCAAATTATGATAATTTTCTACAACTATGGGGAAGCTGTGAATTCATGGAACATAATTGGAAAAAAGCTTTCATTACATCAAAATGTTCAGGCATCACAGCATCGCAGTGCTTTCATAAAGCAGTGCATATCTGTGAGTGTGTGTGTGCATGTGTATGTGTATCTTTCACTGCATTTTACCATCCCCAAACACAGCATACAGTCAGATCAGCCAACAGCACCACGTTTCTCTACTTTAAAAAAAAACAAAAAAACAATGAAATCCGAAATTACAAGACATTAATTGGATTTGCCATTCCTTACAATATCAACCTTAAACAAAATAACATAAACTCTTCTTTGGAGTGACACTGATTGATGCTGACACTGCCAAGCTCCACCACTGTCACCACTTGCCATCACCTGTTTGTTCAGAGTCTGGACTATACTCTCAACACACATACAAGGGTAAGAGGGAGGAAACAAACTTATAAACACCTTTTATTTTATCTTTTACTTGTTTCAGTCATTGGACTGCAGCCAAAGCTAGAGTACCACCTTGGTGAATTTTTATTCAAATGAATCAACCCCAATGCTTATTTTTTAAAGCTTGACACTTATTTTTTTGCTCGTTTTTGCCAAACTGTTAAGTTACAGAGATGTCTACAAACCTACACTGGTCATCAGGCAATGATTTGTGTAGGGGGTGGGGAGAGAGGGACACATACAAGTGCAAAGACACTCACACACACACACACATATATATATATATACAGTGGGCTTCTTTGTAGTTTTCTTCTTCCAAATTCACCTCTCACAAGGCATTAGACAGTCCAGGGCTGTAGTGGAAAACATTTGCTCAAGATGCTGCACAGTGGAACTGAACTTGACACGACATGGTTGCAATGTAAGGCAAGCTTCTTAACCACACAGCCATGTCTACACACTTAGCTTTTATAAAATTCCTTTATATATATATATATATATATATATATATATATATATATATATATATATATATATTGTAGAGGCATCAAGCTGTTAGATCAGGTTATGAAAGTTACAGAGAGGGTCATAGCCCAACTAATTAGGGAGCGAATCAATTTAGATGAGATGCAGTTTGGGTTCGTGCCAGGTAAAAGCACTACTGATGCCTTATTTCTAGTGAGACAGTTGCAAGAGAAATACCTAGCTAAGGATAAACCTCTGTACCTGGCTTTCGTTGACATGGAGAAAGCCTTTGACAGGGTCCCCCGATCCCTTATCTGGTGGTCAATGAGGAAACTTGGGATAGAAGAATGGTTAGTGAGAGCTGTGCGAGCCATGTACAGAGATGCTGCCAGTAAGGTGAGGGTTGGAAATGAGTACAGCAATGAATTCCGGGTAGAGGTAGGGGTCCACCAAGGTTCCGTCCTCAGCCCCCTATTATTTACCATAGTCCTCCAGGCAATCACAGAGGAGTTCAAGACAGGTTGCCCCTGGGAGCTCCTCTATGCTGATGACCTTGCCCTAATTGCGGAGTCACTATCAGAACTAGAGGAGAAGTTTCAGGTGTGGAAGCAAGGTCTAGAATTGAAGGGCCTTAGAGTCAACCTAGCTAAAACCAAAATCCTAATAAGTAGGAAGGTAGATAAAACACAAACCCCTTCAGGTAGATGGCCCTGCTCAGTATGTAGAAAAGGAGTAGGTAGTAACTCTATAAGATGTACCCGGTGCAAGCTATGGACACATAAGAGGTGCAGCAACATCAAAGGCAGGTTAACTAGCAAGTTAGTTTTTGTTTGTGGCAGATGTTCAGGTGCAATAAAGACTGCAAACAAACAGGAAACAACTTCTATCTCATTCCAGGGTGAAAAACTAGAGGTAGTCGATAGCTTCCGCTATCTGGGCGACCAAGTTAGTAGTGGGGGTGGGTGCGCTGAAAGTGTAGCTGCTAGAATAAGAATAGCCTGGGCAAAGTTTAGAGAGCTCTTACCCCTGCTGGCGACAAAGGGACTCTCACTCAGAGTAAAAGGCAGACTGTATGACGCATGCGTACGAACAACCATGCTACATGGCAGTGAAACATGGGCTGTAACTGCTGAGGACATACGTAAGCTCGCAAGGAATGAAGCCAGTATGCTCCGTTGGATGTGTAATGTCAATGTGAATACCCGTCAGAGTGTAAGTATCTTGAGAGAAAAGCTGAACATTAGAAGCATCAGTTGTGGCGTGCAAGAGAGACGATTGCGCTGGTATGGACATGTGGTGAGAATGGAGGAGGATAGCTGCGTGAAAAAGTGCCACACCCTAACAGTTGAGGGAACCCGTGGAAGAGGTAGGCCCAGGAAGACCTGGGCTGAGGTGGTGAGGCAAGACCTTCGTACATTGGGCCTCACCGAGGCGATGACTACGGACCGAGACCTTTGGAAATGGGCTGTGCGTGAGAAGACCCGGCAAGCCAAGTAAGATCGTTGCCAGTGCCCCTGGACTGGTTCTTGTGCGGTTGGCACATGAGATGCACCATTTTGAGCGTGGCCGTTGCCAGTACCGCCTGACTGGCTCCTGTAGGATTTTCGAGCGAGATCGTTGCCAGTGCCCCTGGACTGGCTTGTGCGGGTGGCACATAAAAGACACCATTTCGAGCGTGGCCGTTTTCGTGCGGGTGACACGTAAAAGCACCCACTACACTCTCTGAGTGGTTGGCGTTAGGAAGGGCATCCAGCTGTAGAAACTCTGCCAAATCAGACTGGAGCCTGGTGTTGCCATCCGGTTTCACCAGTCCTCAGTCAAATCGTCCAACCCATGCTAGCATGGAAAGCGGACGTTAAACGATGATGATGATGATGATGATTGTATGTGTGTGTATACATACTTATACAAGGGAGTGTTGAAAAGTTCCTGGCTTTGGGTGAAAGAAAATACAGGAGGATCAGTTGATTATGATTTTATTCAACATACTCCCATCTCAGATTCACACACTTATTGCAGTGGTCCTTCAGTTTTTTCTAAACCCTGTAAAAGAACTCAGAATGTTGGGCCTCCAACCAGGCCTTTCATGATACCCTTCAAGCCATGAACTTTTCGGCACCCTTCATATGTGTGTGTTATTATGCATGTGTGTATACAGCCAGAGCTAGATTTTCTAGGATGTACTGCTGTAATTTTTATGCAATAGATTTAGTTGTTGATAGTTCCTCATAATCATCATCTGCCTCCTCTTCAATGTCTTCTACTATATGACCCTGTTTCTGACTGTGGATCTAATCATATCAACCAATTTACATTCCTGCATGGATGCAAAAACTTGTCATAAACAGGGTTAACCACTCTCTTGTGTCTCCTTACAGTTATATTGAAACAGGAAGAAACAAATGAAAAGACAAACAAATTGAACTATTATTACTACTACCTCAGGTCGAGTGGGGGGGGGACAGTGGTTGTATGGTGCGTTGGGGTAGTAATTGCAGCAGTGGTGGTGAGGTAAGGAGGAAGGAATAATTTCTCGAAACAAGCTAAGATGACATCCAATGTCCTAAGAGAAAATTTCTCTCTCACTTTTTCTCTTTCCATGTATATATATACACACACACACACACACATGTATAATCTACCTCTCTATCCCCTTTGTCTCTCTTTCATGTACTCACTCTTTCACACACACACACACACACACACACTCCTCTCTCTCTCTCTATCTCTCTCTCTCTCTCTCTCTCTCTCTCTCTCTCTTTCACTGAATTATACATGACAATATAATAGAATTTACAATGAAGTCTGAGGTTTCTCAGCAGCTCCAGGTTAATAAGATGTCAGTTTAAAATCCAGAAAAATGACAGTTTTGTACACAGTGTTCACTGACTGAGAGTAATTTCTACATAACCCCCACAGACCCAAGACAATTTCTACATGGTCATCACAGACCCTGTGCTGTGATGACTGTTCTTACATGTTGTCTCATAGACCCCCACCATGTATCCTTGTTTGAACCAATTAACATATAATCACACACTCAGCCAAGCTTGAAATATATGTTGAGGTGACATAAAGCTTCTTGCGCAATAATGCAATTGGTGGGATCACTATATCATTGATAGGTGTTTTAATAAAGTACCTGTAGTATTAGTTTTAGTTTGGCCACCTTCCTGGATACTTCAATGCACGGTCCCTCATGCATGTTCTTAATTCATCAATATTTGCCATTCCACTGTCCTGAAGCAAGTTGTCTACATGCATTAGACAATTTCTTTCCCTGTTGATTCTCCCTTCAACTGACTACCATAAGACCAGTTGACATACAAGTTCTTCTGGGTGCCTGATGCAATGACCAGCAATTCTCATTGTTCTCTGTTGAATCTTCTTTCCCTTGTTTATACCGAAAGTAAGTTTCAGAGGTAAGGTAGTGATGTGTGCAATAAGTAACCCACATCATTGAAGAGTATATTGGTAAAACTTAGGTTTTAGTTTAGTTTAGTCATCCTCCCAGACACTTCAATGATTTCATGCAAGCATGCCATCTTTTACAGTCCCCCCATGCATGTTCTTCATTTGTCTACATTTGCTGTTTCACTGCCCTGAAGCAAGTTATCCACATAGGTTAGACATTTTCTTCAATTAATTCTTCCTTCAACTGATTTCTATAAGACTAGTTGATACAAGTTTTTCTGGGTGCCTGATGCAATGACCAGCAATTCTCATTCTTCTCTGTTGAATCTTCTCAGTCATTTTGGGTAGATCTTCATAAAGCCACTCATTGGTTAAATGAGTATTAAGCTCACTTCCTTTCATGGGTCTGTCCAAAGAAGGCAACAAACATTTTTTATTAGATTACTACATTAGGACAATGTATTCAGTGGTTCCATCACTTTCAATGGATATCAAGACACTGCTGCTGCTACTACAACTACTAGTTCTAATGGTTTAGTGTTTCTTAACCAGTTTTTTTCCTGTATTTTTCCATTTTACCACTCATCACCTCAGTTAAACCCAAGAAAAAAATTAGTAATACATACAATTTCAACAGGCTTGTATGAAAGTAACCTTTCTCGACAAGACTCTTACATACAGGGCCAGGTTAAGGCCCTAAGCACTTCAAAGATTTTCATGCCCTCATATATATGTAATTCAAAATATAAACAATAATAAACATCATCATCCATCATCATTTAATATTCATTTTCCATGCTGGCATGAGTTGGACAGTTTGACCAGAGCTGGTAAGGCCAAGGGCCACACCAGACTCCATTGTCTGTTCTGGCATGGTTTCTCTGGCTAGATGCCCTTCCAAATGTCAACTCTCCTCAAAATGTACTAAGTGCTTTTTAAGTGGCACCAGCACTGGCATCAACACTTAAAATAGATTTTTATTTTCCAAAATGATTACTAACAGTAAGATGAAAAATAATATTTATTTTTGTATACTTCCACTTTATTTATTATTTGAAACGTTTTCTCCAACTTTTTTTTAATCACAAAGTCTTTGATCAGATCCTCACTATGACACCATGAACACTTTGAAATTATACTTCCAATCATATAAACCACTTTGAATATTATTTTAGCAAATTTAAAGTGTTTTCTTTTGTGCTATAAACTATTTACCATTCCTAAGGTGCCCGCCTTCCTTTGATTGCCCTAAGCACATGCTTATTTTGCTTAATGGTTAATCCAGCACTGCTTACATGACATTATCAGCTTTATATTGAAGTAGTATTGCATATATCACAATTTATAGCATAACACTAACCCTTTAGTATTCAGATTATTCTATCAAATGTAATACTTATTTATTCACATTGTTTTGAATCAATCATGCATTATCTTGTAGCTTCAGAATTTCAATGATGTGACTGTTTATTGTTAGAGTGACATTATAGAGTAAATTTGGTATACTGGATCTGGCCAGTTTGACTGTAAAACTGGTAGAATATTTTGGCCAGATAGGACTGGTTTAAATGCTAAAGGGTTAACAGCTTTATAACAAACTTTAAATCATTAAGAAAAATTAACCTTGCCTAAAAACACTGTACCATCAATGTAACCCTCAGACTTAATTCAGGTGAAACAGTAGGTGGCTAAAATGTTATGGTCAGTCATTTGTTTCCATACAGCTTTCTTCTGTTCATTTTCATTTCTGAGGTTTGAGTCAAGTGAAAGTTATGGTTAGAGATACTTGCCCAAGGTGTTGCCAAATGGGATCAAACCCACCATCTTATGATGATTGTGATGCAAACTTGTTAACAACCATTTAGCCAGCCATCATACACACACACACACACAAGCTACAAGTGACATATAGTTTGACATGAAGTGTGAGCAAGTGTGCTTGAGCTGTGAAAGAAAAAGAAACAAAAAAGCACACTTCAACAAATCACTGGATGAACAATTTAGTTTCCTGTGTGTTGTAGCAGTATGCATGCACACACACACCCACACACACATGCATACCCATACACATATTTCTGTCTGTCTGATCTTGCAGACCTCTTCTCTCCCCTTTCTTCCCTCTTTATGTATAGCACACTGACTGAACAACATTAAAGGGCCTCATCTCACAAAGCCCTTCTCTCCCTTCACCTCTACCCACTCACCCCACATTTTTCCTCCCTCCCCCCTATTAAAAGTTCAAATGTCATTCATGCTGGTTATTAACTCAATTGTATAAAGGAGTATCACTTTACAGAATTAGTATGCAGAGGGAGGAAGTGTAGATGTTGTGTAATTTTCTTGGCGTACATGTGTGTGTGTGTGTGCACGTGTGTTTGTGTATTTGTGTGTGCATGTGATAGA
Organism: Octopus bimaculoides; assembly: GCF_046866305.1. Taxonomy (NCBI): domain Eukaryota; kingdom Metazoa; phylum Mollusca; class Cephalopoda; order Octopoda; family Octopodidae; genus Octopus; species Octopus bimaculoides. Next base: position 85,276,770 of record NC_142932.1, read on the forward strand.
ATGTAGGGGTAGTTGACCAGGCAGTTGGTTGGCTGATTGACTGGGTAGGAAATGGGAGATGGCAGAGATTCCTTTCCTCTGAGTTCTCTTAATCCCTCTTTGCACCCAGTTATGTTTATAGAACTAGAAAGCCTCAAAGTGATTGATCAGTCTACTAAAAATAGCAGCCAAATTTTGGCCATGCCACTTCCTGGTGCATTAAACTTGAAAGGCTACATAGGATAGGCTAAAAAATAGGAATGATACTGGCTAGAATGTCTATGATGATGGATTTACTTGATCAAGACTGACTTGGGAAGGGAGGAATAAACAACAACTGGTGTTATTTGATGTATGGTAATTAAATAATAAATTAAGTAAATATTGTAAATCAATCATAAGAAATTACTTTTTACTTGCATCTCAATCACGACCATCTTCATCCTTGGTGGTCATCACTATCATCATTATTGCTATTATCATTACCACCAGCATCACCTTCATAATCATTATTATCGTGAACATCATTTACATCATCATAGCCATGTGTATGAAAATTGCTTAGTGTTTCCCACTGTTCAACGTGATGATGTTTATTTATTTTGGCAAGTACGACACATTTTACATATATTCCATATTATCATTGTCATCATCATGGATCGAATGAAATTTGTTGATGCAGATTTTCTACGGCCAGATGCCCTTCCTGTTGTCAACCCTCACCTGTTTCCCATCAAGATGTTATTTTCTGATTGACATGTTTTTCACAGAAGACTGGAAATGAACAGCTTTGCTTGTATGATGAGGCTCATTTATAACCATTACATGATGTCTAGACAATGGTACAAACTCACACACACACACGCACACATAAATACATCATCATCATCATTGTTTAACGTCTGTTTTCCATGCTGGCATGAGTTGGATGATTTGACTGAGGACTGGCAAGCTAGTAGACTGCACCAGGCTACAATCTGATCTGGCAAAGTTTCTACAGCTAGATGTTCTTACTAAGGCCAACCACTCCGAAAGTGTAGTGGGTGTTTTTACTTGTCACCGGCATGGGGGCCAGTCAGGCAGCACTGGCATCAACCACATTTGGATGGTGCGTTTTACATGACACTGGCATGGGGAGCCAGTCAGGTGGCACTGGCATCGGCCACGACTACAATTTCACTTGACTCAACAGGTCTCTCAAGGGTACTTTTAAATGGGCTGGTTATGTGACACTGGTATCGGCCACAGCTCCAAACAACTTTGCTCGTCGAGTCTTCTCAGTCACAGCATATCTCCAAAGGTCTCGGTCTTGTCATTGCCTCTGTCTTGAAATGAATAAAAGAGTATATGTACCGTTTCTTTAGTTACCATAAACACCAAGGAAAGTGATTCATGAAATACTTTGTACTATAGAAAACAACAAAAGCTACTAGATACAACTTCATTCATAAAACTGACAGTCCTTGTTAATGTACACACACATACACATAACTAACAACCCCTTGTAGACTGGAAAAACACAAAAACAAAAAAAAACCTTCCACTTCAAGCCTCTAAACTATCATTCAAATTAGCTCTGTGGTCCCCTTCATTCACATCTCCCTACAATTTGGTGACCTTTGTTTCCCATCAGTAATTATCTGTTGAGGGAAGAGGAAGAAGATTAGCTAGAGATGAAGGATGATTCCATTTTATTATCTAAAGCAAGAAAGTGTGAACAAGGGAGACAATTAAATGATACAACCTATTCAAAAGACCTAATAAAACACAATGTATCAGTCTTATAGCTAACTTCTCGACAGCAGCAGAGAGTAAACAGGAGAAATAACTAAACTGCACAACCCACATAAAAGAGCTAAGAAGAACCAATTACTAAGTCTCATTGCTACCTCATCAATGGCATTGTACTAATTTATACATGTATGGGGTTTCTGAATACATGATTGTAATTCTTACAATAAATAAATACTGTTACTGAATGTCTCTTGTTGAAAGATTTAGAAATAATAATTTTTCTATTTATTAGATCAGTGATTCTGTGTCACTTTGAAAATTATATATATTTTTGAACGGGAATTTAGCAGCACCATCTCAGTCGAGCAGTGCTGAGGTGGAAATAACCCAGAAACTGCAGTCCACAGATATTGCTCTGTGCTGAGTGGGGGTGCTAAACTCCCCTGTTCGAAAATATAAGGACACAGATTGTGTATTGTATAGCCAGCCGGAGACGATGTTTCCGGGAGTTAAATAACAGTAACATTCATCCCAAACAGGATTGCCACATTATGTTGGCATATAATCTTTACTTTAGAGTACTGTTACTGAATCTTAAGAGATTTGTGTGGTAAGTAGCTTGCTTACCAACCACATGGTTCCGGGTTCAGTCCCACTGCATGGCACTTTGGGCAAGTGTCTTCTACTACAGCCTCGGGCCGACCAAAGCCTTATGAGTGGATTTGGTAAACAGAAACTTAAAGAAGCCCGTCGTATATATGTATATATATATATGTGTTTGTCCCCCCAATATCGCTTGACAACCAATGCTGGTGTGTTTACGTCCACGTAACTTAGCGGTTCAGCAAAAGAGACCGATAAAAAGAGAACCATTTTACAGAGTGTGCTGGATGCTTTCTACAATACACTGTATGAGTGCTTTCATATAGCACCAGCATGAGTGCTTTTTATGTAGCACTGGCACAGGACTCTTGCAGGCCAATCCTCTTCACCAGAGGGAGCAACCTTAACACTTCTGCTGTGGAGCACAGGTCTTCTTGAGTACAGCAAGGTACTAAGTATCTCAGTCCTTCGTCATCTCATTTGAAAGGTTCAGTGTCCTGAGGTTGTCCTTCAGTACTTCATCTCATGTCTTCCTGGAACTCTCTCTTCCACATGTTCCATCTACTTTGTAAGATCAGCACTTCTTTATGGAGCTGTTGGCATCCATCTGCATCACATGACCAAACCAGTGCAGTCTTCTCTCTTGCACACAGCAACCAATTCTATTTATGCCTAACTTCTCTCTCAATATACTAGCACTCTGTCGAATATGCACACTTAGATTACATATCCATCAGAGCTACCTAGCTTCATTCTTCTCTAACATTTGCATGTCCTCTGCATTCAGGGTCCATGTCTCAATACCATGTAGAATTGTTGTCTGTATACATGCATCATACAATTTTCATTTCACTCACTGAGAGAAACTTTTCATAGCCAACAGAAGTAACAGCTCTCTGAATTTCCTCCATCCTATTCTTATTCTAGCTATTACACTCTTTGTGCATCCTTCCCCTACTAATTTGGTACCCTAGGTAGCAGACAATATCTTCTACCTTTAATGAGCCACCAGAGCATTTGAGAGAATCAATTTCCCAGACTCAAGGACAAAATGCTTTGTGCATGGCACTTAATCAGTTTTGATAAGAACTAGGCATGAAATTGTGGCCCTTGAGTTACTTGTGTAACTTTCTACTAATTGTGTGTATGTATACTCATATAGTGATTTCTATTTATCCTGTTTGTTTCACTGAACCCCTGCGTGGAGGTGCAATGGCCCAGTGGTTAGGGAAGCAGACTCGCAGTTGTAGGATCATGGTTTCGATTCCCAGACCGGGCGTTGTGAGTGTTTATTGAGCGAAACCACCTAAAGCTCCACGAGGCTCCGGCTGGGGGGGGGGGTGAACCCTGCTGTACTCTTTCACCACAACTTGCCCTCACTCTTTCTTCTTGTTTCTGTTGTACCTATTTTTCAAAGGGGCCAGCCTTGTCACACTCTGCGTCACGCTGAATCTCTCCAGAGAACTACGTTAAGGGTACACATGTTTGTGGAGTGCTCAGCTACTTGCACGTTAATTTCACGAGCAGGCTGTTCCAGTTGATTGGATCAACTGGAACCCTCATCGTCGTAAACGACAGAGTGCCACGTGTGTGTATGCATCATCAATTATGTATTTCAATGTTCTCTATTGTTTTGAGTTTTTAATGTGTGTATCCTTTCACAAACCTCTGCAGTTCACCGAACCAGTATTTCCATAGCATTAAGTATCATCATCTCTTCAACTTTTTTACATCAACTTTCCATGTTGGCATACATTGAAAAGATTGTCACAGTCCAAACCAGCTTTTACTGAGAGTACCACTCTAGACAGATCTGAGGAACATGTCTTGCTTGTACATTCCATTTTTACTCTGGTTTCTATTGCAAGATACCCCATCTAGCATCAACCACTTTATACAGAATAACTGGATTCATTTTATCGTAGCACCAGCACTACAGAGGTTACCATGTCTTCTGCAAATCAAAGAATTCTCTTTGGGTTGTTGATATTCATTCAATGAAATGTGACCAATGGAAGAGTGATTGATGTGTGAGGGTGACAGAGACAAGTACAATGTAAGAGATACATTGAAGGTTGCTGCATGCTGGTTGTTGGTAAGATGATTGAAAAGAAAAATATGACATGATGGAAGAAGAGGGAGGGATAGAAGAAAGTAATGAAAGTGAGAGAGAGTGTAATGAATATCAACAATGAATGATTGAGGATGGAGTAATGAGAAAGAGTGATGACAAATCTTCCTCTGGATCAGACACCAGTTTATTGTAGTATTGAACTCACCACTCCAACTGACAAAACTTTATAATGCTAGCACTGCTTGCAGTAGAGAGTTATTACTTCGAATAATCATTTTGACATAGGTGGACTGAACCATTTTTTTCTTTTTTTTTTTATCGTCATGGGATCCAGTAGGATATGAACCACCAAATTCTCACATCATCATCCTGTGTCCTATCAAATCAGTCATCTGCACTTGTGTTAAATGCTCCACCTAAAATTAAAAGTAAGAGACTGGGTAAAGCTTCTCAAGTGACACCAATGTAAAAGAGAGAGAGAGACAAACTCACCACCCACTTAACTTGATTCACTCCAATTGCTCTCAGCTACCTCATTCTTCACTATTTAAACGATAGACATTCTGAAGGAAATGGCGCATAATATCGTATTTGTCAAGCCAATTATTTTGGGTGTTGACCATGTTTTTGTGCAGATAAAAGTAATAAACACAGTACAGTTATGATTCTAGTTGAGATTTTAACTCACTCATTGACCTTTTCAAAAAGTTTCATTCTGATAAAATAGAACATCTGGAAGCAGGACATTTTTGAAAATTAATCTATTAATCTTCCAATGAGATTTGGTGTCCCTCCAGGTGGGTGTGGTGAAAGAACAAATGAAAGTTATAAATTAAAAGGCAGGTTATTACCAAAATATGCTCCTGATATAATGAACCTTCAATTGGCATCTTTGATAACCCCATTTCACAGGATCTACAGGTTGACTTTAAATGTTGTGGGTATATTGTCTGACATTTCTCTGGGCTTGCTAGCATGGCCCCTTTGGTTGCTGGAGGTTATTTTTCTTATCTTGATAGAGGGAAGGCAGTAAACTTTATCAGAAGCTGGAGACATTATGACTGATCTTTCTTTTTGGTTTTCTCCTTCTCTTTTTCAGTTGAAAGCTTAGGTCAAGATCTAACGTCATTTTCAACAAAGAGGACTGCAAAGTCTCAGACATGTCATGGAAAATTTTCTTTATTTTTCAAAAACTAGAAGACTGACTGACCTTATGCTTTTAGTTTTAGAGTTCTGTCAAAATTGATCTGCTCTTATGAGATTAAAGCCCCTATGATACATGCTGTGCTAATGAGGGAGCCTCAGTAGGAGGTAATAAGGGAGCCCCTTGCAAGATAACAAGGAGGAGTCTATATGGTTGACCAACACATTAGAAATAACAACCAAATTTCCCTCAAATTACCCCTCACTATTAAAAGTAAAGGACACTGAGTAATATATATTCACTGGCTTGCAAATGAAATTTGCTTAGCAGGTGCAAACCCAGGTCCAAAATGTTTTACAAACAGGGTGTTATTTTGTTGTTTTTTTATTTATTTAATTTTGTTCTTTGAGAAGAAACCTAACTTCAAGTTACTTTTTACAGATCACGTTTTATGCATTGCTTTCTAAACCCAAGAGAAGTAAGTAGGAGTGCAAATTTTGATTTTGCACTTCTCAAACAATTTTAGACGATGCACTTCCAACCCCTGCACCTGGGCACGTGGTCCTATTTATGCTCATGATCATAGTGGAACATCTTTGGTCTTTGATAGGTTTACTTTATCAGAGCTGACCCAGAGTTAAACAACAGCTAGCTCAGGTAAAGAGACAGTTAATCACAAGCATGCACACACATGCTGTATGAGTAGAATTTGTTGATGGAAACAGTATGGAAACCTGTCATATATATATTAGTGACAATTGAATTTTTCCTTTTTTGTTTTATATTGCATCTAGCCACCTTTGTCATGTTTTATATATATATATATATATATATATATATATATATATATATATATAGAGAGAGAGAGAGAGAGAGAGAGAGATATATAGATATATAGATATAGATATATACACAAATAATAAGACAAAGAAAATTCTTTAACACATCTTTGTTTTCTTTTTATTATTATTATTTGGATTATTTACTCTTTGCCAAACCCACTTCAAGGTATGATCATTGTGAAATAAGTATTTTCTATACCTGAGGAATTCCAACATTTGCCTAGAACCTGACAGCATTGCTAGCCCAGTATTCAGATTGAGTGCCTTTCTGGAAATACCCTAACTTTAACAGGACCTAAGATATATATATATATATATATATATATATATATATATGCACACAGAAATAAAAGTTCTTGTTGTACAGAGTAGAATATTAATAACGGTAATAATAATAAAAAGATTATACAGAAGTAATGCTTAACTGTTTGTGACATTCCAAGATGATTCAAGTGCGAGACATGTACATACAAAGATTGGCTGAAAAGTTCTTAGGCTGACCAACATACTCCCATGGAATGTGACCAAATGGGGTTTATTTTTTCAACTTAGTCTCCCTTCCGGTCAACACACTTCTTCCATCAGTGTTGCAGTGGTGCTTGGATCTGATTGGTCAAGAAGCTTTCATCCTGTTGGTCAAAAAAAGGAAGTAAAAAAGAATTAAGCAGTGTTTCATTTCATTTCCTTATGAAAATTATATTTGTATATAAACTTAGGAATGGAACATTAGTTACTTCTGATTTTTTCTTCTATTTTATATATGCCAAAGCAGACACTCAAGATTGATACAGTCTTCAGACTTGCCAATTCCTATCAAGTCATCCAACACATATATATATATCAGGGAGGATGAGGATCATAGTTCTTGATTCCGTTTCTTTTTTCTTGTTCCATTTTTTCTATGCACAAACCATCTTTTTCTTATTTTCTTAGTGTCCAGCGTTCTTGTTTTTAAAGTATATATAATGCATAAACAGACCCCTTAAGATACATGGCGTATTTTATAAATATACCTGTTCAAGTATCATAATAACATGAAACAATTAGTAATTCTTTCGATTGTGTATTTAATTTGATATATAAATATACCAACATTAAAACCTGTCGTTGATTGGGTAATTACTTTTACTCTTTCTTGGGAGTAACAATCAAAGTGTTATTATATATATAGATTTACTCTTTCTGTATACGTGTATTTTATAAGAAAAAAAAAACATGTAATAATTGAAGTAGAAAAAAGATCAATTTCATACACAAACTTTTGTTTGTTTATTATATGACAATAATAAGTGAGTTCTTCATCATCATTATCATCATCGTCCTTTAACGTCTGCTTTCCATGCTGGCATGGGTTGGGTAGTTTGACTGAGGACTGGCAAGCCAGGTGGTTGCACCAGGCTCCAATCTGATCTGGTAAAGTTTCTACAGCTGGATGCCCTTCCTAATGCCAACTACTCTGAGAGTGTAGTGGGTGCTTTTTACGTGCCGCCGGCATGAGGGCCAGTCAAGCGGTACTGGCATCAACCATGCTTAAATGGTGCTTTTTATGTGCCACCAGCACAGGAACCAGTCAGCCAGCACTGGCATCAGAAGGCTTTGTTCGGCACAGTGTTGTAATGAAAGAGAATTGTCCAACGTCCAACAGTGGGACTGGACCCAAGGTGACATGATTGGAAAACAAGCTTCTCAATCACACAGCCATGCTTATAAAGGAGAGATACATTTAGAACAATATACTTCTTGATACAATATGCTTAACAAAAAGATGGGATGTTTACAGTGAGAAGACCTTTGGTTTTAATATTTACTCAAGCAACGCAACAACTAATAACACTACACCATACAGGGTGTTCCAGAATTAACTATCTGTTTCAATGAAATTGAGCAATTTTTTTTTTAAATTGACAGAATTTTATGTTTGTTACCAAAACAAATAGATTTATAAATCTTATGTCAAACTTTTATTGAAAATGTTCAACATGTCTGTATCCCTGCATACTTCGAATCTCTCTTTAGCGTTGTGAAACACAATTTGGAGCATTTCAGGAGTTAGCTCCTGCACTGTTAACTGAATGTGTTCTTTAAGCTCAGCTAAACAATTGCTCAATCTTGGGCATGGAAGAAAAGAAAATGATTGCTGCCAAATTTAAAAAAAAAGCTGTCATGGACAAATAAGAGGGGTCCAACAGGAATGAAAATAAAATTATCACCAAAATTCAAAGTTTATGCACTTTTAACACATTAAACATGATAAACACAAATAAAAGTGAGTTTTTAAAAAAATGCATCTGATTTCACTCAAATCATCATTCTGGGACAAACATCTCAAGTCATATACGTTATTATTATTGGAAAAATTCGAAGTCTTACAGCTGTTTCTGAGATATCCCAGAGTATGGTATATTCCGTCATCAGAGACAAATAGGGAAAATGAGATGGGTATAGATTAATAAAATGACGACAGAGGATAAGAGATGAAGTCCAATAATAATAATGAATATGATTTGAGATGTTTGTCTTGCCTTAACGTTTGTTGCTCTCTTTAACAATTATACAATTATTATGAGTGCGTGTGCATGCAAATGTTACCATTTCACAGATTCACTTGTCCTTGTCAAATGACTTGAGTGAAATATTGATGTGATGTTTCACCTTTCCTGCTGACAATATGTACCATCACTCAGTGCTTGAAAAAAGAAAAACAATAGAACACGCAAAAATAAATATAGAAAGAAGCTCTTACTTGATTACAGACAACAGTTTTAAAATATTGCCTCATACGTCCCCAGCTTATGTGAGCATGGGAAAATAGACATAAAACAAACATATTGACTGGTTCTCCATTATCTATCGAAGACAACTGATAGCAATTGAACTCCAGTTTTGACCATTTTAGTTTAGGCAGATTTTAGTTTTCTTGACCTTTTTTTATACCAACCCACCTGAGACCATCCTTTGTTTTATGGTAAAAATGTCATCTCTTAAAGTGTTCTAAACTAAAATTTCAATCCCAGTTTCATGTTAATTGAAGTTCCATACACCAGCTTAATAATGACAAATTTGTTTTACTAAGTTCTTTCATCGCCATCATTATCATCATCATTGTCATTATTATCATCATCATCTTTAATGCCCACTTTTCTCTGCTTGCATGGGTCAGATGGAATTTGCTGAAGCAGAATTTTCTGTGACTGGGTGCCCTTCCTGCCACCAGCCCTCACCTGTTTCCAGGCAAGGAAATATTTCTCAGTGGCCAGACATGGTTTTCGCAGAAGACTGGGGAACAAACAATATTGCTTGTATGATGGTGATGGTTGTTTACAACTATGACGTGATGTCAAGATTAGGGAACACACACACACATAACCCTTTAGCATTCATATTAATCTGCCAAATTCAGTGCTTATGTATTCATATTGTTTTGAATTAATCATGCATTATCTCTTAGCTTTGAAATTTCGATGGTGTAAGTGTTTATTTTTAGAATTACATTGTAGGGTAAGTGTGAGAGGTCAGATCTGGCCAGTTTGAACATAAAACAGGTAGAATTAATTGGTAGGATATGGCTGGTTTAAATGATAATGGGATAAACATACACACTCACATATGTGTATGGTGGGTTTCTTCCAGTTTCCATGTAAAAATCCATTCACAAGGCTTTGGTTGACCCAGGGCTATAGTAGGAGACAGTTGATCAAAGTATCCCACTGTGGAATTGAACCTGAGACCACATGGTTAGGAAACAAATTTCTTAACCTCAAAGCCATATCTGTGCCTTTATTACTTTCAAAATAAATTAAACAAAGGCAGTGTTATCTCAACAGAAATATATTAACAAAAGAGTTAGATGTCTAAATATTTAGGACATATAATATCGAAGGCATTGTTAATAAGATTTATAATCTTCCAGAATATTAGCCTCACCTTTAAATCTATATTTACAATATTTTCTAAACAATATTTAATCAGTTTAAACTCCTATCATCTTCATTAGGTTTCATATTCTTAGATATGTATATAGCAGCAGATTAATCAAATATACACTCCAAAGAAGAGATATAAATAATCTGGAAAATGAATAATTCTGTTTTAGTTTCCATTCAATACTTAGATATGAAATCTTCTTGGATCATTCAGAGCCAATTTCTATCAGAGCTTAAAGCTGTTTTAACACCTTTGATATGAATTCATCTGAGACCACCTCTGGTTTAAGATACAATGTCCCTCTTTTAACCCTTTAGCATTTAAACCGGCCATATCCAACCCAAAATTTGCTACCTGTTTTATTAGTTAAACTGGCCAAATCTGGCCTCTCACCTATACCTATCAAAGTCATTCAAAACTTAAGCACTCACATTATTGAAATCTTAAAGCTACAAGATAATTCATGATTAATTCAAATCAATGTGAATGAAGATGTATTACGTTTAATGGAGTAATCTAAATGCTACCGGATAAAAGTGATCTAACTGAAATCCTTTCATCAAAATTTCATGGTAACTGATGTTCCAAATACCAGCTTAATAATGATAGTTATTTTACTAAATTCTTCATTATTTTCAAAATTAATTGAAACAAAAGCAGCATATTTTATCAGAAATTTGGTAACAAAAGTATTATTTCTACTATCTTCAGGCATGCAAATGACTGATAGACATACTTATCACCAAGCACAATGAGGGAATGATGGTGGAGGGATCTCTGCACAGTCAATCAACCTGCTAGAAATAACTGCCAAATTTCCTTTAAATCACACCTTACTAGTTAAAAATGAAAAGACACATTAACTCTTCTGGTCCTAATTACACTTGTATTCATCTTAAACTTAGTCACAAGTCCCATCACACGGTTCTGGGTTCAGTCCCACTGTGTGGCACCTTGGGTAAGTATCTTCTGCTATAGCCTCAGGCTGACCAAAGCCTTGTGAGTGGATTTGTGAGACAGAAATTGAAAGAAATCCATCTCTCTCTCTTTTTATCTCTCTCTCTCTCTCTCACACACACACACACACACACACACAAACACACACAAACACACACACATATTTGTGTGTGTTTGTTCTCCCACCATTGCTTGACAACTGATGCTGGTGATGGCTACAGCCTAGTCACCCGTATTACGAACCAGGTGATACACGAAGGAGTCATACCCAATGACTGGTGTAGCAGCACCATAGTAAACTGCTACAAAGGTAAAGGTGACGCTTTAGATACTAATAATTACAGAGGCATCAAGCTGTTAGATCAGGTTATGAAAGTTACGGAGAGGGTCATAGCCCAACTAATTAGGGAGCGAATCAATTTAGATGAGATGCAGTTTGGGTTCGTGCCAGGTAAAAGCACCACTGATGCCATATTTCTAGTGAGACAGCTGCAGGAGAAATATCTAGCCAAGGATAAACCTCTGTACCTGGCTTTCGTTGACATGGAGAAAGCCTTTGACAGGGGTCCCCGATCCCTTATCTGGTGGTCAATGAGGAAACTTGGGATAGAAGAATGGTTAGTGAGAGCTGTGCGAGCCATGTACAGAGATGCTGTCAGTAAGGTGAAGGTTGGAAATGAGTACAGTAATGAATTCCTGGTAGAGGTAGGGGTCCACCAAGGTTCTGTCCTCAGCCCCCTCCTATTTATCATAGTCCTCCAGGCGATCACAGAGGAATTCAAGACAGGTTGCCCCTCGGAGCTCCTCTATGCTGATGACCTTGCACTAATTGCGCAGTCACTATCAGAACTAGAGGAGAAGTTTAAGGTGTGGAAGCAAGGACTAGAATCGAAGGGCTTTAGAGTCAACCTAGCTAAAACCAAAATCCTAATAAGTAGGAAGGTAGATAAAACACAAACCCCTTCAGGTAGATGGCCCTGCTCAGTATGCAGTAAACGAGTAGGTAGTAACTCTATAAGATGTACCCGGTGCAAGCTATGGACACATAAGAGGTGCAGCAATATCAAAGGCAGATTAACTACAAAGTTAGTTTTTGTATGTGGCAGATGTTCAGGTGCAATAAACACTGTAAACAAACAGGAAACAACTTCTATCTCATTCCAGGGAGAAAAACTAGAGGTAGTTGATAGCTTCCGCTATCTGGGTGACCAAGTTAGTAGTGGGGGTGGGTGCGCTGAAAGTGTAGCTGCTAGAATAAGAATAGCCTGGGCCAAGTTTAGAGAGCTCTTACCTCTGCTGGCGACAAAGGGACTCTCATTCAGAGTAAAAGGCAGACTGTATGACGCATGTGTACGAACAGCCATGCTACATGGCAGTGAAACATGGGCTGTGACTGCTGAGGACATACGTAAGCTCGCAAGGAATGAAGCCAGTATGCTCCGCTGGATGTGTAATGTAAATGTGCATACCCGTCAGAGTGTAAGTATCTTGAGAGAAAAGCTGAACATAAGAAGCATCAGTAGTGGTGTGCAAGAGAGACGATTGCGCTGGTTTGGACATGTAGTTTGGACAGCTATCCAATGAGGATAGCTGCGAGAAAAAGTGCCACTCCCTAACAGTTGAGGGAACCCGTGGAAGAGGTAGGCCCAGGAAGACCTGGGCTGAGGTGGTGAGGCAAGACCTTCAAACATTGGGCCTCACCGAGGCGATGACTACTGACCGAGACCTTTGGAAATGTGCTGTGCGTGAGAAGACCCGGCAAGCCAAGTGAGATCATTGCCAGGGCCCCTGGACTGGCTCTTGTGCGGGTGGCACATAAGATGTACCATCCTGAGCGTGACCGTTGCCAGTACGCCTGACTGGCCTTGTAGGGTTTTCGAGCGAGATCGTTGCCAGTGCCCCTGGACTGGTTCTTGTGCGGGTGGCACATAAAAGACACCATTTCGAGTGTGGCCGTTTTCGTGCGGGTGACACGTAAAAGCACCCACTACACTCTCTGAGTGGTTGGCATTAGGAAGGGCATCCAGCTGTAGAAACTCTGCCAAACTAGATTGGAGCCTGGTGTAGCCATCCGGTTGCACCAGTCCTCAGTCAAATCGTCCAACCCATGCTAGCATGGAAAGCGGACGTTAAACGATGATGATGATAACTTCGTGATTCGGCAAAAGAGACTGATAGAGTAAGTACTAGGCTTACAAAGACTAAGTCCTGAGATTGAACTCTTCGACTAAAACTCTGGCAGCAGTCAAATGACTGAAACAAGTAAAAGAATGAAACCAGAAAGGTGAGAAAATGTAACTGTTGATTATATTGCCCCCAATATGTGACTGGCATTTTCACCCACTACACTCTCAGAGTGGCTGGCATTAGGAAGGGTGTCCAACTGTAGAAACCTTGCCAGGTTCAGATTGTAGCCTGGTACAGCCTTCTGGCTTGCCAACCCTCAGTCAAATCCTCCAACCCATGCCAGCATAGAAAGCAGACGTTAAACAAGGATGATGATGACCCTGGAAAGATGAAAGGCAAACTTGACTTCATGAGAAATTTCAACCCATAATGTACATACCATAAGCTGTTTTGGACAACACTCTAAAGATTCTGTCAATCCATTAGCCCTTAGCTGTGCTATCACTGGAAACAAAATAGGATGGTTATAGTTGGAACTTCTTTGATTATCTGCCTCTTGATCTGGGCCAATCCAGGGTTAAACAACAACCACATGCAGATCATTTATTTATCAAGAAAAGCGTAGACATGGCTGTATGGTAAGAAGTTTGCTTCCAAACCTGATCTTGGGTTCAGTCCCATCATATGTGTGTGTGTGGAAGTGGGAGGTTATTGTTTCATTGTCTTGACTTCATGCAGTAGCTGTAAACGAATATCACCACCATGCAAGTGGTGTCTGTTGTTCCCAATTTTCCGAGAAAACATGTTTGGTCATGGGGATATTACTTTACTTGGAAATAAAAGGCTGGCAACAAGAAGAACATGTAGCTGTAGAAAATCTGCCTCAACAAATTCTATTCCAACCCAGGCAAGCATAGAAAAGTGGATACTAACAAAGGTGGTAGCAGCAGTAGCACTAACTGCAGCAGCACCACCACCAACAGTAGTAGTGGTGGTGGTGGTGGTATTTGAGCATATAAATCCAAGAATTGAATTCGTTGCACTGTAACAATTTAAAGCACTGGCCATCTTTGTGTTATCTTGAGTTCTTTATCTTTATATACAGAATCTCTTTAGGATATTCCAAGACATCTCATAAAGAATACAAAAAACACACCGAGTTTGTATAATATTCTTTGGCTTCTTTCGTTTCTTGGTTTCACCGACGTGAAAAGTTACTGAAACAACCACAACTATTTTTTATTTTCTACTTGTTTTAGTCATTGGACTACAGCCATCTCAGTCATTGAACTGTGGCCAAGCTGGGGCGCCACTATGAAGGGTTTCAGTCAAACGAATTGACCCAAGTATTTATATTGTTTTTTTAAGGCCTTTTACTTACATTATTGGTCCCTTTTGCTGAACCAAGCAAGTAACAGGGACATAAACAAACCAACACCAATTGGGAAGCAGTGGTGGGAGACAAACACATACAAAATTCTTAGTTTTGTTTCTCTTCTTGGTTTTTACCAACATAAACCGTTACTGAAACAACCACAGCTACAATTATGTCTGACAAAATATATATATATATATAAAAGGTACTCATGCCAGTACCACATGTCTGACAAAATATATATATATATATATAAAAAGTACTCATGCCAGTACCACAGAAAAAGTATCCATGTTGGTGCCATGTATAAATCACTGATGCTGATGTCATATAAAAAGCACCCAGTACACTCTGTAATGTGGTTACATAATAACAATGATATATATATATATATATATATATATAAGTGCAGAAGTGGCTGTGTGGTAAGTAGCTTGCTTACCAAACACAAGGTTCTGGGTTCAGTCCCACTGCACGGAGCCTTATGAGTGGATTTGGTAGATGGAAATTGAAAGAAGCCCATTGCGTGTGTGTGTGTGTGTGTGTGTGTATGTTTGTGTGTCTGTGTTTGTTCGCCCCCACAATCGCTTAACAACCGATGTTGGTGTGTCTACCTCCCCGTAACTTAGCGGTTCGGCAAAAAAGACTCTTGAGCAAAACACTTCACTTCACACTGTTCCAGTCCACTCAGCTGTAGAAATGAGTACCATTAGTGGAGGCGCATCACTTAGTGGTTTGGGTGTTGGATTCATGACCGTAAGATTGTAGTTTCGATCCCTGGATCAGGCAATTCATTACATTCTTGAGCAAAACACTTCATTTCACGTTGCTCCAGTCCACTCAGCTGTAGAAATGAGTTTAGCCCGGAGAGGGATGGACTCTGCCAGGCTTTCTCTCTCTAGGTATGCTGCCTGGCTGCAGTGTCCCCAACAACCCCCAAAGTGTTAAGGGACTTGTCAATTGTCAATCAACTACAACTATTGTAGCTGATATAGCATTATCAGTTTGTCATATCTTCAGCCTGCAACCAGACACTGCGCTTAAAAAAACAAATAGTTATACTTGAAGCAATATCTGCATTACTAAATATATCTGACACTTGTTAACCATTGCTACATATATTTAACAATCATTGACCATTGCTAAATGTTTAACCACTACTGATCATTATAAATATATCTGCCCAATGTTGACCATTACTAACTATATTTGACTGCTGTTGAGCATTGCTAAATATATTTGACAAACGTTGACCAGTCTTAACTCCTATCATCTTGTTCTAGATTTTGTTGTTTTAGCCTCTGGTCCAGAAATCTTATGATTTAGCTATTCTATCCATGGCCACTCTATGTTTTGGTGTATCAGAGACTTCATGGGGATTTGGTTGTTATTTCTAGCAGATCAAGCAACAGTGTATGTAGATACTTCTTCATCTGTCTCATCAGCTTTTTTATTTTCAGTTGGGACATGACCATCTAATTATGTTAATTATGGGTGTCTAATTATGGCCAGTTAATTATAGTCATTTGGTTATGGCCATTTAATTATGTGCTAGTACTTTAATTAGATGATACATGTTGAGGGAGATAAATGAAACAGGTATCAAAGATGATAGCAAAAGTTACGTGTTGCTCCAAGACAACCTCAATTAAGCAGACCAATGAGCAGAGGAATTCTAGATGTGATCATCCTGTCTTTTTCTTTATGGCCACTGTGTATCCCAGATGAAAGTGCATAGTTTAGTGGTTAGGGTATTTGGCTTAAGATCGTAAGGTCGTGAGTTTAATTCCTGGCAGTGCATCGTGTCCTTCAGCAAGACAATTTATTTTATGTTGCTCCAGTCCACTCAGCTGGCAAAAATCAGTTGTACCTATAATTCAAAGGACCGGCCTTGCCACATTCTATGTCACACTGAATCTCCCTGGGAACTATGTTAAGGGTATGCATGTCTGCACATTAATTTCATAAGCAGGCTGTTTGTTTCAACTACAATCCTTGTTGT
Organism: Octopus bimaculoides; assembly: GCF_046866305.1. NCBI lineage: Eukaryota > Metazoa > Mollusca > Cephalopoda > Octopoda > Octopodidae > Octopus > Octopus bimaculoides. Next base: position 85,293,531 of record NC_142932.1, read on the forward strand.
CATAACTGAAGTGCCAGTTAGTGTATCCCAGACTTCATCTCCAATGTCTGCTTTCTTGAAGATTTAGGATGGAAAATAGTGAAATAAGGAAGATTTCACAGATATTTCTAGGAAGTTGAGTAGTCATGTAGCATTCCCCTTTGTGAAAGATGCATGTGGTAAGGATAGACTAATGCAGGGACATTATGGTTGGGCTTTACATTTTCAAGACCAGCTCAGGGCACTCACCTCCACTGCTCCATTGGCCCAAACACCTGGGAGACTATCCACCAAGGACCGTCCAAAGTAGTGGCAGGTCATCAAGGGAACAGTGCAGATGGAAAATAACAGACATCAAGAGGCAGAGATCAGACATTGAAGATGTAGAGAATGACTCGCACTTCCTCATCCCCTACCAACTCTCCCCTAAAATAGATGTCCCTGGCTCTTTTATACCACCCTTAGTCTGAACAGCCACCTCAGGCACTGGTACACTCTGCACTCATCAAGCTGAAAAGGCTTAATCACTTACTATAGAATAACTACTTGGACATGAGTTAATGCAGCTACCGATCTTTATTGATGAGACAGTATCAATGCTTCTGGAGATAGAGGGGATGTATTGCAGACATATCCAACCCAGTTCAATATAGGAACATACATAGCAACAATAGCAACATCCCAAAAAAGACAGTATCAAAGAAAGCCACTCAAATGATTAGCACAGAGCTACCCACCAACAGGTTCCCACCTCTAGCCCCATAGTCCTGCCATCTTCTCTCTATTTGTTCTACCACCTCCAAAACACATCATCATCGTTTAACGACCGCTTTCCATGCTAGCATGGGTTGGATGATTTGACTGAGGACTGGTGAACCAGATGGCTACACCAGGCTCCAATCTGATTTGGCAAAGTTTCTACAGCTGGATGCCCTTCCTAATGCCAACCACTCCGAGAGTGTTGTGGGTGCTTTTACGTGCCACCGGCACGAAGGTCAGTCACACAATATAATAAACTCATTCTTATGTTCTTTAAGTTGTCACTTTTGTCAATGTTTATTTAGTCAACTTCTTTATGTCTCACCATCATGCCAAGATCTAGTAAGACCATTTCACTGAAGAGGTCAAATAATACTGAAGCATGTCCGGAATTGTCTCCCAGACTTACTGAAGGTCAGTCTCTGCTGTGATAGAACAAACAGACCTATGAACAAGAAGCATTTCAGTATCATTATCCTTTTTTTTTTTCTAAGGTTTATCTTGGATAACATTTCTATGTACCCTTTAAGCTGGTGGGGTGTGATTTGAAGGAGATTTTCGTTAAATTTTCTGGCTGATCAAGCCGCCACATACATGCTTCTTCACACTAGCTGGAAGGGTGGAATTCTTGTCCAATGGTCAGAACATATCAAAAGTGATGAGATTTAAAACACTAACCTTCAGCATAGAGTCCACTACCCGCTTGACTCAGCCCACTTGGGATTCTTTACAATTTGTAGTATCTAATAACTTATTATAAAATGGTTGAAAATTTGTGAAAGGAAGAAATACAATAACATTAGTGTCTGTTACTATCAGCATCATTAGCATCGGCATTGGTATCCTCTCCTTTCAAGGAATATAAAACACTGCCTTGTTTGGAATCCAAACTTCAATCCTTTGAAATGTCAGATATTTTTCATGTTTGTGTTACAAAATAAAAAAATAAAAAATTAAAAGAATGAAAGAAAAAAGACAAAGGTCAAATGAAAAAGTTGAGTAAATTGACAAAGTAGTATGAGTAAGGAAAATAGCAGGAAACTAACCGAACAATGAATGACTGAAGTTTTTCATTGTTCTTCGTATATCAGACAGGCTCTTGGCAGCAATCAATAGGACATATGTGTGCAGTGTGTGTGTGTATGCATATATATATATATATATATATATATATGTATATTTGTATGTGTTTATGTGTAAGTATGTGTGTGTGTGTGTGTGTGTGTGTATATATATATATATATATGTATATACATACGTACACACACACACACACGCGCGCGCGCGTTTATGTAATATATGAGAAAATAGTTTAGAGAGGCTTTTATGTAGTAGCTTTTGTTTGTTTGCAATGATGTGTGCCTGTGTGCAATGCATGATAATGTGTGTGTGTGTGTGTGAGAGAGAGAGATGATGATGTTAAATGTTAACAGTATAAGTGCAATGAACAAGTGAATGACTTTACAAATGTTAAACTTTCTGCAAAAAAACAACTCCATAAATCACTCTGGAATGGTCATTCAGAACTGAACTGTTAACTCTTCTTGGAATACACAGGAGTTTTTGATGGGGATGGGGCCCAACTGTTTTGGCTTTCTTTTTATTTTATTTTATTTTGTTTTTTTTTTGTTCTTGTTGTTTTTCTGAATATTGCCCATAAGTGGCAATGTTGGTGGTAATATACTTTAGTAAACCAGGTATTTAGCTATGACAATTTTATTTTTTTATTTTTAATGTTAGCTGCCAGTGTTAAACTAAGTTAAAACATTGGTATGGGTCTGGTTTCTCTCATTGGACTGCAGCCATGCTAGGGCACCAATGTTGGAAGGTTTCAGTTGAACAGATCAACTGCCAGTACTTATTCTATCAGTTTCTTTTGCTGAACTGCTAAGTTGCAGGAAGGTAAATAAAACCAACAATGGCTGTCAAGCAGTGGACACACACACACACACACGGACACACACACACACACACACACACACACACATATATACACATATACTCTAACCCCAATCTAATATACAGATGCAGCACCTTTCCTCTCTGGGTTTGTTGACTTGCAAGCTACGTGGTGACCTTGCTGGTGTTGGTGTCACATAAAAAGCACCTAATGCACACTGCAAAGTGGTTGGCATTAGGAAGGACATCCAACTGTAGAAACCATGCCAAAGCAGATACTGGAGCACAATGCAGTCTTTTGATTCACTGTCCAATCTCATATCATAGACATAAACATTAAAACATGATGATGATAGGCTTCTACGCAGTTTCCATGTATCAAATTTGTCCACAAAATAATGGTTGGCTCAGGGATATTGTAGAAGACACTTGCTAAAGGTGCCATGCAGTAGAACTGAACCCCAAATTTATGGAGTTGCAAACTAAGCTTCTTAACATTACAGCTAAGCTTGTGTCTGTAGTAACTGATGCTGGAGACAAAGATTAGATATGACATATTCATTATAAGTGTACATGTCCAACAGAGTGCGAGTGTATTGAGAGAGAAACTAAGCAACAAAGGAATTAGATTAGATGTTGTGTGCAAGAGCGAAGACTGCCCTGGTTTGGTCATGTGATGGGGATGGATGCTGACAGCTCCATAAAAAAGTGCTGATCTCTCAAAGTAGATGGAACAAGTGGAAGTGAGAGAACCAAGAAGATGTGGGACAAAGTACTACAGGACGACCTGAAGATGCTGAATCTTTCAAGTAAGATAACAAAGGACTGAGATGCCTGGCACCTTGCTGCATTCAAGAAGACCTGTACTCCACAGCAGAAGTGTTAAGGACAGTCCCTCTAGTGAAGAAGATTGGCTTGAGAGCAAGGTTGGGAGAATAATGTGGATGAGGAATTTTTTCCAACCAAGCTCTTCAGTCTTCTGTGATGTGATCTTTGCAGTGTGGGGTCGTGCATTGTCCTGATGAAACTTCACCCCTTTTCGATTCACTAATGTGGGTCTTTTTTTCTTCAAAGCTTGGTTCAAATGCTCTAATTGCTGACAGTAGACTTGAGCATTGAGTGAATTACTCCTTTGCAATCCCACCAGATAGAGAGAAGATTGAGCTTTTTCCCTTTTACCAAGCCACTGTTTATGACATTTAACATTTCGATAGGAGATCCATTTTACATCACCAGTCACAAGTCTATCCAAAAAGGGTGACATGAGTTTGTGAGAATGGAGAGAAGAGCAGATGTCAACTCGGGATTTGTGGTTGCTTTCGGATAATTCACAAGGCACCCATTTTCCAAGTTTAGGAACCTTTCCAAGTTGTTGAAGATGATGATGAACAGTTGTATGGTTTGAACTAAGCTTTATTGCCAATTCTTCAACTGATAATGCAGGATTTTCTTCAAGTAATGCCTCAAGGAGCTTATCATCAAACTCAACTGGACGTTCTGTTCGATCTTCATCTTCAAGGCTGAAATCTCCACTTCTGAATTTTGCAAACCATCTTCTACAAGTTCTTTCATTCAAGCATTCTTTCCCATAAACTGAGTGTATGTTTCGAGTCGCTTCGGCTGCAGAGTTTCCTTTTTTCTACTCGTAAAGCATTATGTGCCTCAAATGCTTTTTGGATACTTTCATGTTAGAAAGGGTTTTAATGAAGAAATTTTAATTCTATTATTCTGTAAAATAATATTTAATTAGTTTAAATGTACACAAATGCATAAAAATAATTTTTAATTGCATTAGACATTCTAAAATACTATTAAATTTCATTCAATTTTAAAAAAGATAAAATCAGACAGAACTTATGGGATGACCTGATATATGTATGTATATGTGTGTATATATATATATATGTATGTATGCATATGTGTGTATATATGTATGTATGTATATGTGTGTATATATATAAATGTATGTATTATGTATATGTGTGTGTGTGTGTATATATAGCGAAATCGGGATGGCACCTGTGCCCAGCGTCGCCTTTCTGGCACTTGTGCCCGCATCATGTGTAAGGACTTTCAAGCAAGATCGTTGCCAGTACCCCTGGACTGGCTCTTGTGCTGGTGGCACATAAAATACACTATTTTGAGCGTGGCCGTTGCCAGTATCGCCTGACTGGCCTTCGTGCTGGTGACACGTAAAAGCACCTACTACACTCTCGGAGTGGTTGGCGTTAGGAAGGGCATCCAGCTGTAGAAACTCTGCCAAATCAGATTGGAGCCTGGTGTAGCCTTCGGGTTCCACCAGTCCTCAGTCAAATCGTCCAACCCATGCTAGCATGGAAAGCGGACATTAAACGATGATGATGTATGTATGTATGTATATGTGTGTGTATATATGTTTTATGTATGTATATATATATATATATATATATATATATATATATATATACATATGCATTCCAAAGTGACTGGTGCTGGTATGCATCAGCAAAATGTGTAATTTAGTAAAAAAAAAAAAAAGCATACACACACGCACATAAACACACACACACATATGTACATGTACACAAACATACCTGCAGTATATTACTATAACAGATGTTAAATGATTATGATGAGTAGACTTATGTGCAATATTAGGAAATCTAATAAAAATACTGTCCAGTGTACAATCATGCGCTATAATTGTGCATTGTTACTGCTGTGATAATTTCTGTAGAAATGTTAAAATCAATTAATGCCATTAAATAACATCTTAATGTCACAGGTTCAGTTTAGGATACTTTTCTGAATAGGATGTCTCCATTTCTTCAAACATTCAAAGACCATCTGTACTATTAACACCACCACCACTGCTGCTGCTGCTGCTGCTACTGCTACTACTACTACTACCACCACCACCACTACTACTACAACTACTACTACCACTACTACTACTACCATTACTACCACCACCACCACTACTGCTATCACAACCACCGTTATTACTATTACCACCACCACTATACAATTTTAGGTCCAATATTACCTGTACACTAATGTTAGGTGTTAGCTAGACAACCTCAACCACAACTGTGTTACCTGTTAGCTAGAGCGTTTCTATTTGGTTACTTGATCCACTAGAAATAACAGCCAAATTTTCTTCAATTTGAAAAGGGTGAGAGAGAGAGAGAGAGAGCCACATTGAATAGCATAGTCCTAGATATACAATGCCTGAAAGAAAGATGTGGGATGGTCATGGCTGAACACCTCTCATCATTTAAAAACAAAAACAAAAAAATGGCACTCCGTTGGTTATGGATAACGAGGGTTCCAGTTGATCCAATCAACGGAACAGCTTGCTTGTGAAATTAACGTGCAAGTGACTGAGCACCCCACAGACACATGCACTCTTAACGTAGTTCAGTGGGAACTTCAGCGTGACATAGGATGTGACAAGGCTGACCCTTTGAATTACAGGTACAACTCATTTTTGCCAGCTGAGTGGACTGGAGCAACATGAAATACAGTGTCTTGCTCAAGGACACAACACATGGCCAGGGATTGAACTCATGACCTTACGTTGGTGAGTTGAATGCCCTAACCACTAAGCCACATGCCTTACAATCATTTATGATCTGTAGTTAAACAATATTGTTCTCAGCTTTGTTCTAATGCAATATGGGACAGGGGTTCCGAAATTATTTGGGGAAATTTGGGTGAAAGTTTTCCTACTTGCCCTTTCCTTACTTAAGTAAGAGGGTACAATTTAATTTTTAAGCATTTAAACCCACCAAATCCAGCTAAAATATTCTACCTGTTTTATGTTCTCAAACCAACCAGATTTGCTCTCTCACATCTACCCTGCTATATCATTCTAAAAATAAGCAATCACATCATTGAAATCTTAAAGTTATGAAGTAATGCATGATGAAGTCAAAACAAGGTGAATAAATAAGCATAAAATTTCGAAGAGTAATATGAATGCTAAAGGGTGAAGAGAGATTTAACAACTATTTTTACAAGATGAGCAACTGAGATATGGTATTATGTTTAGTTTGTAATGCTTCAGTGTAATTCCTGTTGACAGGTCATTGCATTACACATTTATATACACACATGTAATATATACATATATATATATATATATGTGTGTGTGTGTGTGTGTATAGATAGATAGATATCACACGTTTTATAAGAAAACTTTTTTAAAAAACACAATATAACATAATATATAATTTATTGAATGTTGGCAAAGAATCACTCAGGATATGTCTGAAGAATCTACGGAAGTGGTTTGAGAATTGCAGGAAATTTACTTTAAAGTATCCATTCATTAGAATATCTACGTGCCAGACAAAGACTATTGAGCATTGATTCAAAAAAACCGTATTGAAACAAGACTGAAAAGATTCTCAGAGTTGTATTGAGAGGTTTACAAATGACAACATCCCCTGTGGAATTGTGGATTATTGTTTGGAAAGAAGAAATTTTCTTTCTTTCTCTCTCTCTCTCTCTCTGTCTCCTACTTGTTGCAACTCCTGGGAATAAATAAATAAAAAATAACTGAATGAATAGACATGGGGGGAAAATCTTCGAAGAGCTTAATCTTTTATTTTATTTTTTTTTTTCTTCAATTTTTTTCATCTTTTCATATCTACTTCGTAGGTATGGTATTCCTCAAGAGATAGCAAAATTACAAAAAATAATGATAAAATAAAAAAAACAAAGGTCTGATTGACATGCTGATGTTACATTGTTATCATTCAGAAATCCCTTTAACAAAAATAGCAATTATTCTGTTAAATGCTACAACACACTCCATATGAGTAATCACAAAGTTGCAAATAATAAGACATTTATTATGAATAATAAGTGGTATGTCTCAGGAGTATAGATTTTATAAAATGAATTCAAGTACATTTAGAACTAACAGCGTGTCTGCAGATGGCTTCAACCATAAAAATTATTGATTGTTGCTCTGGAATTTAGGTCAAACATGAAAGGGAAAGAAAGGGTTACAATGAAATACAGTAACCATTATATGTGCCAAAATTAGGAACATTTCCCTCTTCCCACCCCACCCTCTCTCTTTCCATATATATTATATATACACACACACACAAAGACACATATATGTAATACTGGATGATCTGTCTCAATATTTAATTATGGAAAGAAGTGAATAGTGAGCCCTGTAAATAAAAACCTAAAGACATTTGGTCTATGGCTGTAGCATAGTTGGCAGTATCTTTAATGGTTAAACCAATAATTGAATTAATTCCATCCTATAGAAAGAGAATCTCACACAATGTGATGAAAAGAATCTGTCAGTTGTGGTATATCAACTCAGCAAAGGTTTTTAGACAATTGGTGAGCTGTCCTTTATTAACTTTGCTGTGCTGCATTCAAATACTTCCGTGGAACTTTGGAGGGATAACAAGGAATATTCTCTGTTAATGTCAATAAGTGTAGAAACAAATCTATGACTTTTCTTTCTCTGATTACTAAAGATTAAAAACAAAAATTGGCTTTGGTTATCACATCATGATGTAGATAAAGTATCGACTGATGTTTTGTTGTTGTTTAGCCAAGTCAGACATGATCCAGTTAGCAGATCTATGTTCAAAGACACTAGTTATTACCAGCTCATCTTTTGGTTTTTTTATCTTCAGTCTCACTGATTTCAAAATGGGCCTAGAACATTCTTGAACAGTGACCTTTCTTCTAGACCTAACAAGGAAAAAAGAAAACTATATGTGCACAATCAAACTATATTAACTGATTTATGATGAAGGAAATTTAATATGCTTAGAGTTGCCTCTCCTGAACAAAAATGTTTGAAATACATCCATCAGTTCAATAGAAGGCACTCTGACCTGAGTGTGGTGTTTTAACACCTTTTTTACCTTAAATGAGAATCTTTTCTCCACATCAAACTACAGTAAAAATCTCTAGCGGTTCAAATATCTCAAATATATTTGAACCAGTCTTAAGTTTGTGTGTGTGTGTGTGTGTGTGTGTGTATGTGCACTCACATGCATATGTAATCTTAGATAAATGATGAGAGAATATTGATTGCTCCAAAATTCGCACAATAACCACACAGTACCTGTTCAATTACCCTACCCAAACATACCTAGATGAACTGTGTCTGAGCTAGCACTAAAAACGTCATGGCAGTAGACTTGCTATCTTGGAAACTTGAACTGTGGAGTTGGGGAATGAGAAAGGTAAGAGTTAATGAATTGACGCATTGAGAGTGGTAGTGTGTGAATGCTCTGGCGATATGAAAGAAAGAATAGAAGGAAGGAGGACAAGTCACAAAGAAGTTCAAATCATTTCAACTGTTAGGAAAACTGGTTGAGATGTATCCCTCAGTATAGGTGTGTCTCCTCAGGTGATTTCAAGAGGTATCTCATTAAAATAAACTGTTTTGCACAACTTATTTACTGTATGTTTATTTCTTGATCTTTGTAGATAGAAATTGCAAATTGATGGATACTGGTTCACTGTTATAGAGGATCAATAACAATGATCAGATACAAAAAGCAGTATCCTTCAATTTCCAATTTCTGTTTGCAAAGCCCAAGAAGTAAACATGCAGTAATAAACTGTGCAAAACAAAGTTTATTTTAATGAGATACCTCTTGAAATCACCTGAGGAGACACACCTACACCAAGGGATACACCTAAACCAGTTGTGCAGTATCCTACCCATGAGGGATTGATACTAGATAGATTGAAACAATAGTAGCGATCAATAAAGATTCTCATATATTTCATCTTCCGTCTCTCTCATTGAACTGGGAAGCCAGAAGACTGCATCAGATCTGCTTTGGCATGGTTTCTAAGGCTGGATGCCCTTCCTAACACCAACCACTCCAAGAGTGTAATGAGTGCTTTTAATGTGCTTTTATGTGTCACAGACATGGGTGACACTTATGTAGCACCACCATTGGTCTCGACTACGATTTCACTTGGTTTGACAAGTCTTCTCAAGCACGACATATTGCCAAAGGTCTCAGCCACTTGTCATCGCCTCCATGAGGCCCAACGTTTGAAGACCATGCTTCACCACTTCATTCCATGTCTTCCTAGATCTACCTCATCCACAGGTTCCCTCCACAGTTAGAGACTGGCACTTCTTTACACAGCTGTCTTCATCCATACGCATCACACAGACATGTGTGTGTGTGTGTATATATATATATATATATACATATATATAGTGGAGGCGCAATGGCCTAGTGGTTAGGGCAGCGGACTCGCGGTCAAAGGATCGTGGTTTCGATTTCCAGACCAGGCGTTGTGAGTGTTTATTGAGCGAAAACACCTAAAGTTTCACGAGGCTCTGGCAGGGGTTGGTGGCAAACCCTGCCGTACTCTTTCACCACAACTTTCTCTCACTCTTACTTGCTGTTTCTGTTGTGCCTGTAATTCAAAGGGTCAGCCTTGTCACACTGTGTCACGTTGAATATCCCCGAGAACTACGTTAAGGGTACACGTGTCTGTGGAGTGCTCAGCCACTTGCACGTTAATTTCACGAGCAGGCTGTTCCGTTGATCGCATCAACTGGAAACCCTCATCATCGTAAGTGACGGAGTGCCAACACAATATATATATATATATATATATATATATATATATATATATATATACACACACACACACACATATACAGACATATACGTGTTTGTGTATGTATATTAAGGCATCAATATAAGCGTCTGTGTATATCTCTCTAAATGCATACTGGAATCTATATACATATGTCTGTTTGTAAAGGCTACATACATACATTTATATATATATGTGTGTATATATCTATGCAAAATGTGCCTTTGTGAGTAAAGTAATGAACATGATCTGTGTAAATGGAAGCATTAGTGTTGGCTTGCCAAGTATAACCTTTTCCAAATGTCCAGCTTGTCAAAACATGTCCTGTTGACTTGTTCTCTGCAAGCCTTTAATCAAATACTTTCACAGTTTCACTGGCTTTCACTGAACAATAATAATAGCAAACAACTCAGATGTAAGGACATGTGTTCACTGTTTCACATCTAGCTTTTAAATCATAGTATTGTTGTTGTTGTTGTTACTGTTGTTGCTACCACTACTGTTAGTGCTGCTGTTGATATGACTCCTAACACTTGTGTTGCTATTACTACTTGTGTGCGTGTGTGTGCATGCGCACGCATAGTGTATATAATATAATATAATATTATATAATATAATATAATATATATATATATCATCACCATCATCATCATTTAACGTCCATATTGTCCATGCTGGCATGGGTTGGATGGTTTGGCTGGGCTGGCACGCTGAAAGGCTGCACCAAACTCCAGTCTGATTTGACATGGTTTTCTACAGCTGGATGTCCTTCCTAATGTAATCTATGCATTCATATATATATATATATATATATATATATATATATATATATATATATAACATCAAAATAAGCAACAAGGATATCCAGAGGTAATGCAGTACAATTGTTTCATGCAACTCCATTTAATTGAATGGAGTTTAATTAAATGGAGTTGCATGAGCCAATCATACTGCATTACCTCTGGATATCCTTGTTTGCTTATTTTGATTTTAATCACCTTATTTTGAAATTGTATGGATAATACCGTGCTAAATTCTGGTGCCTCAACTTAAGTACCATATTCATCTGAATCTAAATTTTTGCTGAACTCATCTACCATACCCACTATATATATATATATATATATACGCACATATGTATTATATGCACACATACGCATATACCCTTTGTGTGTGTAAGTACAATCATCACTAAAAGTGACTTGCACCCTTGATCACTTTTAGTGACAATTGTACTTGTGCCTTTTGGTTTTACATTGCACCTAGCTACTTTAATAATAATAATAATATATATATATATATATATATATATATATACAGAGTACAATGAATAAACTTGTCTAAATTACGCAAGAATGAAAATAACAATGACATCTCATTTTAACAGATATATTTACCAAAATTACATTAAAATATCTTGAAATACTAAAGAGTAAATTTATTCACTAAAATTGCCATTGGCTTCAACCCCAGCCTCCAGACGACTTCAGAATCTCCTGCAACTCTTCTGGACAGTCTCTTTGTTTAAGTTGGTGAATGTTGCAATAATCCTTGCCTTCAGTTCATCTTTTGGTGTTGCAAGGGGTTTTGTTGATCTCTCGCTCAACTGTGCTCCACACATAATAATCAAGGGGGCTGCAGTCTGGGGAGTTAGGTGGCCAGATGTTAGGGGTGATGTGGTCGCAGAAACTGTCTGACAGCCATGACTGGGTTTTCCTGCTTGTGTAGCATGGTGCATAGTCCTGTTGCCAGACAGAGGGTCTTCCAGCAGCCACCCTCTTGACCCAGGACAGCACTACCTCCTCCAAGCACTTGATGTAGGCCTCTGTGTTAAGTCTGAGTCCATGTGGGAAGATGAATGGAGTCATAATGTCGCCATCACTAGTGATCACTTCAAACACTATGATGTTGACTGTATGTTTGATTTTTATCACTCTTGGTACGTGTCCTCAGATTGACACCCAAACACTCTGAAATGTTCATATTGGTGCTTCCAGTGCAAGTATCAAGCAGTACATCATGTCATTTCCAAATTTCTGGCAGAGAGAATTGCGTCATGGAGCTGTTTTTCTCACATACAGTTCCCTACAATACTGTGTAGTCGACAAAATCAAAAACAAACAATGACATGCTTGAAATTAAAAATATAATATGGCAGCAATTTACCCATCACACCCTGTATATGTAAATATATTTATTCACACACACATATGGTGTGGATTAGAGAAGCAACACTGCAGTTTCCTCCCCCATCCTAAGTCCATGAGGTTAACAAGCAAGTTTTTATGTACCCACTTTGCCTGCTAGAAATAGCAGCTAAGTCTATCTCAAGTCACTGAATAGAGACATGTATACAGTGTATTTAAAAAAAGACAACGGTTATGGATGGAACAACTTTGGTCCTACATCTGCTTGATCAGAACTGGCTTGGAGTAAATCACCAACAGAAAACAACAACAACCCCTGACTTCATTGAAGAATTGTTTTGAACTCTTGAGCCATCCACTACAGCAGCTCCCTCTATAACAATGACTGAAAGGGGAAGTAAACAGAAATAGCCAGAAGTGGCTATCATCAGTGATGTGTCCATACACTACAAGCAAATTTATTTGTTAAAGCTAAGATTTCCATTTCTTTGAGACATAATCACCATACTACTCTCTTGCCATTTTTCTTGCTACCAGCATGAATATTATATTAACATAACAGTTCTCTTCCTGATTTTGTTATAGCATCAATTGTTTATTTGCTTGTTTTGTTTTGTCTGTTTGTTTTTTTCTTTCTCCTTTATTATTCAGTATTTAACAAATGTTAGATTCAGATATCTTAAGTAGTTCTGAACATGTGTAATTCTGTAGTGTTTTGTTGTGTTGTTCTGCGGTGTATGGATGTGTGACTTTGTGACTGTATAGTTCTGTGGTTATGTGATTGTGGAGTTGTATGGCGCTGTAAACATGTACATGTGTACTTCTGTGGATGTGTATTTGCATGGTTCTATGGATATATAGTCGTGTGGTTCTGTAAATGTGGGAGCTGTGTGATTCCGTGGCTATGTGATTGTGGAGTTCTGTGATGTGTGCTTCTTTAATTCTGTAGTTCTGTGGTCTTGTGATTCTGAATTACTAACTATCATTGGTAACTGTCAATGGAATCAATACAATGCTATTTAAATCTCTTCAACTGTTGAGGGCCTCTACCATATCCTATCTTAAAGATAGTTATACTGGTAGTGATGAATGTCATCATCGCTATCATTTAAGAGTCCATTCTTTCGTGCTTGGTTTGTATATTATGAACAATACAGATGGTTGTGATTGTGAATGCCTCTGTTATTGTCGTGATGGTAGTGGTGGTAGTAGTGATGATGGTAGTGGTGGGGGTAGTGGTAGTGGTAGAGACAGTCATGACAGTGATGAGGACATGAAAGCTAGGTTTTTTTTTTTTTAGTGTGCATGTATGTGTATGTCTGTGTATTCATTAATCTGATAAACCATGTAATAACCATTCCATTGCCACCTCTAGTAAAGGATTTGTGGTAGAAAACTGTTTTAATTTAAAGTCCAGATCAATTCCTGATGACTGCTAAAGAGCACATATGATTATTTTGTTGAATGGCAGAATCGCTAGAGCATTGGATGAAATATTTAGTGATGAGTCTCAAAGTCAGCAGACATAAGGTGTAGTGTAGTGGTCTTTAGTTACTTCCTCTCACTTTCTGAGTTCAAATTCCACCAAATTCAATGCTGTGTAGTAAGAAGCTTTCTTCCCAACCACATGGTTCTGGGTTCAGTCCCACTGCATCGTACCTTGGGCAAGTGTGTTCTACTATAGCTTTGGGCCAACTAAAGTCTTATGGGTGAATTTGGTAGACAGAAACTGAAAGAATCCTGTCATATATATATATTTATGTGTGTGTGTCTGTGTTTGTCCTCCTACCATTGATTGACAACTGATGTCAGCGCATCCCTGAAACTTAGTGGTTCGGCAAAAGACACCAATAGAATAAGTACTGAGCTAACAAAGAATAAGTCCTGGAGTCGATTTCTTCAGCTAAAGGTGGTGCTCCAGCATGGTTGCAAACTGAAACAAGCAAAAGAATAATTGACTAAATTTTGTCTTAATTACTGAAAAATTAGGTGCAGGCATGGCTGTTTGGTAAGAAGCTTGCTTTCCAACCACATGATTCTAGGTTCCATCCTACTGCATGGTACCTTGGGCACGTGTCTTCTACTATAGTCTTGGGCCAACCAAAACCTTGTTAGTGGATTTGGTAGATAGAAACTGAAAGAAGCCTGTAATGTATATACATGTGTGTCTCTTTGTGTCTGTATTTGCTCTGACCAAACAAAAGGCATTAGAAATAGCAGCTAATAAATCTACCTCAAACTTGACTTTTCTATCCTCAAATGGATTAATACACAGGATGATCAAGTCCTGAGTTTAATACACCAGAAAAAAAAAATGTAGATGTCCCTGGTTAGAATGCATGTTAGTGATTCAATGAAATATATACAGAATGATCTCAGGTTGAATATGGATGATGGCTATGTATAAAGATTTATTCACAGTGGAATATTTTTTAAAACTTACTGCTGATCAATGTCTAAGCATAAAATGCTTCTAATAAACATGGCGCTATTAAAGATACCATTCATGACATTCCATAATGTGAGATGAATCATTTCCAAGTCAGCATCCATATGTCTGTCAATAAATTTCACAGCTGCTAGCAGGTGGAAGGGCAGGGTACATGCATGTGTGTGGTGGCAAAGGGGTTTCTTTAAGATGTGATTGCTCATTTAATGATTTATAGAATTTGTGATAAAACAAAAATTGGAAAAATATTCTTTAGAAATTAATTTCATGTAATATATGGAAATGTTAAATTGAGTGTCGTTTTTGTTGTTTTAATGGGGTGTCATTTAACAGCATTGAACTAGTAGCAGATATCCAAAGGTATTAAATGGCAGAAACCTGCCAACCAGACAGACCTAAGGGTTAAGCATTTATGTCTTGCTACCAATGATACTTGTTGTTATTGGCACTCCGTCGCTTATGATGTCGAGGGTTCCAGTTGATCCGATCAACAGAACAGCCTGCTTGTGAAATTAACGTGCAAGTGGCTGAGCACTCCACAGACACATGTACCTTTAACATAGTTCTCGGAGATATTTAGCATGACACAGTGTGACAAGGCTGACCCTTTTGAATTACAGGCACAACAGAAACGGGAAGAAAGAGTGAGCGAAAGTTGTGGTGAAAGAGTACAGCAGGGTTCGCCACCATCCCCTGCCGGAGCCTCGTGGAGCTTTAGGTGTTTTCGGTCAATAAACACTCACAACGCCCAGTCTGGGAATCGAAACCGCGGTCCTGTGACCACGAGTCCACTGCCCTAACCACTGGGCCATTGTGCCTCCACACCAATGATACTATGTATCCCTGAAAGAAGATACGAACCTCTTATCAGCTCTGTCAATATATTTATTAATAGATGCTATGAAGAAATATTACTTTTCACAGTTTAGCACAAGGTATATTGGGCCTTTAAAAAAATGACCATGTTTTGTTTCTCCAGAACCAAGTTTTGTGGTAGATTTTCACTCAGGTGTGATAAATTTCTAAGAATTAGGATTACAAATTGCCACCTCAGTCCATCTATTGTCTCTCACCCTTGCAAACACCATCTAAATCTCCAGGCATACCAACTAAAAATGGTTTAGGACAGTGTTTCTCAACCATTTTTTTACCTATGAATTTTTTACCCCTTTGATTTCTGTTTTACTCAGATGGTCCCTCATAACCATTGGTGTTTTAAAAAAATCCTATCATATTTTTATAATTAAATATCATTAGGAATTGTATACAAAAATTATTAAAGTATTTTGTGTATTGTGAAAGTAAAGCCAATTTATTGTAGAATAAAACTTTAACAAAATCTTATATAGAATATCAAGGGTCATATGAATGGCAATTTAGAACTTCTAGTTTAGACCAGAAAATTGATAAAACCAGATGAAACTGCTGTGATACAGCACACAGATAACTAAATACAGTAACTGTGATACGGTGCAGATAACTAAATACAGTAGCTTGAACACATTTACAAAATGAAATAAATTATTTTATCACAAAGAAAAGTTTACTGTTTTTAGGCATCGTGACTTGTTTGTTTGACTATCTGCTAACACATATCCATCCATCACTAGTTGTTTCATTGGATGCCACTGTTTTAATTAAACACTCTTACATCTGGATTATATGTAGTGTTTGTCACTTCTTTACAGAAGATGGCCATCTCTTCAATTAGTAAATGCCATCATGAGATCTCAAACAACTAGCAATATCCAACGTTAGATAAACAAATCCTACTGCAGATGTTACAAACATTTTCAGGTAGATAAAAGTGTCTAAGATTGAAGTTAGGTTCTGTATATGAAGCACTGGTTCCAAGGTGGATTGTTTTCGATTCCCATATTTCAAATGCTTTACAACCATTGTAGATCAGTTCTTGCCAAACCAATCAGTCTTCCATCAACTGCTCCCAGGCTTCAACATTCACACACACACACACACACACACACGTACGCATACATATTATATAGGTAGTTAGGGTAAATCCCAGCTGTTTCCTCTTGAAGAAGCACATCTGTTTATTCCATTATTACAATCCAATATGTGGCTACAATTACTGCTGTATGTTAGTTCAAAATACATATTAAAATTGAGAATTGTGGAAATATTTGCAGAGTTATTGTATAACAAAACAGGAAAATGGAAATTTTTTGGTATCATGTATTCTGTGTTACATGTGTTTCGTTTACTAATAGGAATCACAAAGTTTTACATGTTATATAGATATGTAAGGAATTTCCTATTAGAAATTCTTCACATGTCTATCTAACATGTAAAACTATGCAATTCCTATTAGTAAATGAAACATGTGTAATGGAGAATGAATAGTGCCTAAAAAGTTTCCACTTTCCTGTTTTGTTATATATAATATAATTTCAGATGTGTATTCAATTGGCTATTTCTAAACCTAATTAGAGAACAGCAACAACTAGCTGACAACAAAGAGCAAATACATACATACTGGCTTGTTTTAATAAATAATTCAGCAAGCAAACCATTGTTGATTTGCAGTCAAATCATTGGCCTTGTTTCATTTTTCTGTCTTAGCCATTACATCCATTTACATCACTGCTTTTAACTGCTTGGTTAGCGAAGGAACTTAGTGTGTATCCCAGTTTTATATTGGTACCCCATTTACTAGCATACTGTAAAAAACAACTAAAAGGATTAGTGACAAAGAAGGAATCCACTGCCTCTGAAAACCTGACTAACTCATACCAACATGGAAAAGCAGGCATAAAACAATAACAACAATGAGTGAGGGAGGGAAGGGCTGCATCCATAACCCTTTGAGATGGAAAGGAAGGAGTTGTCCTCGAAACAAAACATAGACCTAGTCCAGATTCTTACAACTGAGTGAGCCCTGTTAAAAGTATCCAAGGAGCAAGTGGTAGCAGTGGTGGTGGCAGCAACAGTGAATTGAGTGAGAGATCAAGGCTTGAGAAAGGTATCACTCACCCCTTATTTCTTAAACTGAGTTTAGTCAACCAGTGATCCCTACAGAGTAGTTAGCATTCCTAGAAATAACAACCAAATCTTCCTTGACTCACACCTTGCAGTTTTTTAATTGGAAGGATACATTAGATTATATAATTCTAGATATGTTACGTTTGGGAAAGCATACAAGTTGGTTATAGCTGAAATGCTTTTCATCATAGTTCTGCTTGATCAATACTGGAGCTAAAAGCAGCAACACCACCACCGACAACATGCCTAGTATCAATGTATGACACCAATTTATAATTCAGTATTTCATTTCATAAACCAACTGACAATTCATGGTAAATCATGTCGTGTGTAAAGCTGTTTATATTTTTTGATTTCCCCTAACAGCCACTTTTACATCATATACAAAAGCAAGGCAATATTCTGTGAGTAGGTTTCGCACAGCAAATACAATTGCAATGAATCTTTGGAGTGGTAGGGAAGGTGATGATGGAGTTCTTGACTGTAAATTATCCAAACATTCATTGAATAACATGTCTGGAAATCGCCATCAAAACTGTCAAGCCTCCAAAGCAATTTGCAGACATCAATCGTATTGACCTGTTATCTTTCTTCATCAATAGGTAAAATGTTCATACACTGCTTTGATCTCCCTGGCACTGATTTACCGTTATTGCATAGCATTTTCCAATGGTGCTAATTCACTGTGACTGTACAGCCACTTGGAATAGAAGGATGAATAAAAGAAAACAAGAAGCCTTAGCCCCACTTTCTGCTCCCCATCTTCTTCTGATATCTAAACTAGGTGAATCTCTTTTGAAGTGTAGAATTTTTATATCCAATATCATTTTGGACTTCATATCTTCATATTTTGACTTATCTCATTGCTTTCTACATATTCCTCAATTGGATACTAAATTCTGACATGGAATAGTAAAATATGTTTTGCATTCTTCTTTCAGTCTGAAACTTTTCATTGGGAAGAAAACATTGCATGTGAAAGTACTTGTGTGTATGTGCATATATATATATATATATATATATATATATATATATATATATATATACATATATATATATATATATATATATATATATATATATGTTTATATGGAAAAGAATTTTAAGCAAAAGCGAACTCAATACAAAATATAATCTAATATCTTTAATAGCTGTCAGTTATGTATCATGTCCACTTTTCCATTTTTGCATGTGATGGACAGAATTTATTGAAACAGGTTTTCTATGGCTAGATGCCCTTTCTGTTGTCAACCCTTACCTGTTTCCAAGCTTTCCAAACAAGGTAATATTTCCCCGTGGTGAGACACATTTTTATATTGGAAATGAATGACCGCCATTCACAACATTCATATACTGTCAAGACAAGGAGACACAAACATACATACACTTATATATATATAAGTAGGTAGGGTAAGTAGGTATACAGCAGGCTTTGCGCAGTCCAGAATTATAGTAGAAAACACTTGTTCATATGTGTGTGTTTGCATGCTTGTTTGCATATATAAACACAGATTCACATATCATCATCATCATACGTCCGTTTTCCATGCCAACCACTCTGAAAGTGTAGTGGGTGCTTTTATGCACCACCAGCATGGGTGCCATTGACCTGACACTAGCATCGGCCATGACTACGATCTCACTTGGCTTGACAGATCTTCTCAAGCATGGCATATCACCAAAGGTCTCAGTCACTTGTCATTGCCTCTGTGAGGCCCAA
The DNA here is from genome assembly GCF_046866305.1 of Octopus bimaculoides. Classification (NCBI taxonomy): domain Eukaryota; kingdom Metazoa; phylum Mollusca; class Cephalopoda; order Octopoda; family Octopodidae; genus Octopus; species Octopus bimaculoides. The sequence continues at coordinate 85,313,083 of NC_142932.1, forward strand.
CTTTTGAAGATTGCACTTCACCACCTCATCCCATATCTTCTTAGGTCTACTGCTTCCATACGTTCCCTCCACCATTAGAGTGCAACATTTCTTCACACAGCTGTCCTCTTCCATATGCATCACATGACCATACCAGTGCAGTCGTCTCTCTTTCACACCACATCTGATGCTGTTGCTTCTTATGCCCAACTTTTCTCTGTGGTGCATGCACACTGACATTACACATCCAGTGAAGCATACTAGCTTCACACACAGATATATATATATATATATATGTATATATATATATATATATATATATATATATATATATATATATATATATATATATATATATATATATATACATATATATATATTACACACTGAATCGTGGCAAGGCATGGACGGTTTTCGGAGGACCGAAGAAATTATGTGTAAATGGAGAATTATACGAGGTATAGTACTATACAAAATACCGAAAGGATCTTCACCTCTTATATCACACCTTTCTTCCTCATTTAACGCCGATGTGATATAATTTCCTGGGAGAGAAATACTTTTGCGGCTGAAGATAGCTTTGTATTGTAAATTATGCACTGATATAAAGCTTGAAACACGTGTACCGCAGAATCCTTTGTATTTTTGTTGTTATTTTTTGGATTTACAATTTATTCTTTCACCTCAACCACGAGCTGGCATACACAGGTGCTTACAATTGTCAAGTATTACCTCTAAATTTATATATATATATATATTCTGTAATTAATAACAATAGTATTTTTATAAGCTTAAAGCTTATAACAATCACCGTACAATGACTAAAGAAAATAGTCTGAACCTACTTTTTTCTGTCGAGGACTTATATGCCCCATTATTAGACTATTTTTTTTAATCATTGCATGGTGATTGCTATAAGCTCTAAGCTTATAGAAATACTATGATTATTATTCTTTACAGAATTATAAAAATTGGCAAAGCTTAACAAAACCGTTTGCAGTAAAAGCATATATATATGTGTGGGGGTATATAAAACAAAGAACAAACCCCAACGCGAGAACGTGGTACAAGTAAAGTATTAGCAGACACTCAGAGAAGGAAAGAAAGGTAGTTTTATGTTTCGAGCAAAGCTCTTCTTCAGAAACAGGAGACAGCTGAAAGTCCAATAGAAAAGGAAGATGGAGGGAAAAAAATCGTGAATCGCCAACGATTCACGTGTGGTTACATCATGTATATATATATATATATATATATACACACAATGAGCTTCTTTCAGTTTCCATCTACCAAATCAACTCACAAGGCCTTGGTTGGCCCAAGGCTATAGAAGACACTTGCCCAAGATGCCATGTAATGGGACTGAACCTGGAACCATGTGGTTGGGAAGCAAGCCATGCCTGCACCTATAAATTAAAACACCATACAATTTTAATCTAAGTTAGAGAGTTGGAAAGAATGCCTTGTGATATTGTTTCTGATCTCTACATTCTGAGTTTAAATCTTGCCATGTTCAACTTTGCTTTTCATCTTTTGGGGGCCAATATAAATGTACCAGCTATATATGGGGTAAGACATAATGCAGTGTGAACTGGTAGATTTATTAGAGTGTTGGCTAAACTGTCTCATGATATTTGTTATGGTTCTTCATGCTCTGATTTCAAATCTTCCTGACATCAACTTTGCCTTTCATCTTTTCAGAGTCAGTTAAGAATGTATCAATACAGAGTGAGTGATTGACAGAGCTGTTAGAGGATTGGGTGAGATACTTGCAATATTTATCGCAACTCTTGGTACTGTGACAGCAACACCTGTCGATATCAATGGTGTCAAGCTATATTGGCTCATGTCTGCAGATTTTCCCTTGGCATGGAAACAGAAGACATGCTTGCTTGGGAAACTGTTAATCCTCCTGTAAACATCTTGCCCTGACCTGCATCTGCACAGTCAACATTAACTCACAGAAGTTCTACAAGATTTGTTATGAACCAAATACCAGATTTAATCCTTTTGGCACTAACCTACCTGAGACCACCTCTAGTTCAACAATGGAAATTTTCTGTTTTGAAATGATCAAAATTAAAACCTTCCATTAAAATGCCATACTTATTAAAGGTCTAAATACCAAATTAATAATAAAAGTTATTTGAGTAATTTATTCATTATCTCAAAAATTATTTGAGATAATAGGAGTATATTTAAACAGAAATTTGTCAATAAATGGGTTATTATTAAATGACTCGTTAATCCTGTCTGAAATAAAAACCTCTTCTGCTCCAGCCATTTTCTCATATCTTATCTCCCTCTACTGATTATTCACCTAGGCTAAGTTCTCTCCTCCTCACCTGGGATTTGTAGTCTTGCAAGCTGTATGACAACTTCACTAGTGTTGGTGGCACAAAAAAAGTACCCAGGACACAATGTAAGGTGGTTGGCATTAGGAAGGGCATCCAGCTGTAGAACCAATCCAAGACTATAGAGTAAAATGCAGTCCTTGGGCCCATCAGGTTCTGTAAAACCGTCCAACCCATGCCAGCATGGAACATGAACTTTTAGGAGTTATCTTTTGCCTACACAAACCTCCATGAAATTATTTAGATTCCTGTTTTTATCTGAATACTAGACAAAACTACTCATATTGAAACAAACAAACAGTCTATTTTCATCAGGGAAAGTATAGAGTAAAGATCCTTTTGTGTCATGAATGACCTTGGGATTACGCGTAGAAAGTTACCCTTCGAGAGGAAAGTCCAGGCAAGGTTGTTTATGAAAGATCAGAAGTTCCCCATGCATACTAGCCTCCCTCTCCATGCCACCAATGTTATCCAAGGGAAAAGCAAACGCCAATACAGCTTGGGACCAGTGACATTGCAACTCATTTCTACAGCTGAGTGAACTGGAACAATGTGAAATAAAGTGTCTTGCTCAAGAACACAACACACAGCCTGGTCTGGGAATCGAACTGACTACCTCATGATTGTGAGCTCGATGCTCCAAACACTGAGCCATGCACTTTCACTTCAAGGAAAGTACCAGTGTTGCCAGTTGGTCATTTATATCTGATTGGAGAGTTTGTTGAATAGTCCATAATTTAGAGAATGGTCTAATTTTTTTTATATTTGATAACTGAACCTTTGTGGTGTTCAGTGTTTGCCTGATTTGTTTATCCATTCAAGTTGGTCAGTCATTGGTCTAATTCCAGTATTTAGTAGACCAGCTTTAGTAGTGTTTACTGTTCGTCTGATATGTTATTTCTACAAAATTGGTAATTCATTTTTGGTTGAAGAGTTTATAGAACAGTTCAACAGTTCAGCTTCCATGAGGAATGAAGAATCTTTTTCAGTTTCTTAGACTATCATCTCAGAGTGGAGAAAGATAATGAAAATGATAGTGTTGCTTTGGCTTTGAGATAGGAATCTGTGAAACAATGAAGGTGTTTATGATTACTTGGAATGGTTGAAGAATAGTTTTAATTCCAACTTCCAGAAATTGATGGAATACATTTGGAAGGAAACTTAATTTTGATTTGATTGCCAGTGATTGGAGAAATAGGAATATAGATTTACTTCCATCTGTGTATGTGTTTGTATATTCTTGTTTGTGTACTTATAGTCATGTATATGGCTGTGTGTGGGTATGTGTGTATATCTGTATATTGTGTGTGTGTGTTTGTATATTGTGCTTGTGTTTGTATGTGTGTGTGTATTTGTATGTATAGGTGTGTTTATATATGTCTGTCGCTGTGTATCTATTAGTATATGTATGCCTGTGTGTTTCTGTACATATATGTATGCCCCTGTATCTGTGTGTATATGTCTGCATGTGTGTATGTACTTTCATGCATGTTTGTACACACAGGCATTTGTGTGTACATGTATAGTTGACTGTTACAATTGTCTTTATATTTCAGCGACATCCCCCTTTCATAAATACCAAATATACATGCAAACATACATACATCCACACATCACACACACACACACACATACACACACACACACACACGCATACACCTTTTGACATCCTTTCTCAGTCACATTTCATTGGGAAATGTTAATCTAACAGTGAGAAATGTCTGTAGAAATGGTATTCCATATGTCGCAGTATCAGTTGGCATTTATGTTTAGCTGCTAACTAACCGATAGTCTGCTAACTATATAATTGCTGGACACAGTTTTTGGTTTTTTGTTTAAAACTGTGAGAATATGAAATTGGCTATCGTATGGAGAGGGAGGGAGAGAGAGAGAGAGAAAACCTTAATGTTAACATCTCAGGTTTATAATAACAGGTTTCATTAAATGTACCTAAATGGTTTTTGGTGTTGTTTTTCTTTTTTTTTTTAACCATTTTACATCTATTGTTCTATCACGGCAGTGTCACTTGTTACATGTCAGATAGTTTTGTAATGTTTGTCTTCCGACTGCCAGACAAACGTTTCATTCATATTATAGTTTGTTAAAGTATATTATCGAAGTTTCTATGTGAGGTAAATGAAGTCATTTTGTGTGGGAGCTGGAGAATAATTGTAAGGACCAAATATATAGTTTTGTCTATGGAGTAATTAAACAAATATGTTGGAGTTTTCTGTCTGTGAGGTAATAATTAAAATTATCAAATAGACTGTATATTGTATATGCAGTAATTGGAAGGACCTGATGAAACAGAAGTTGAGAAATGACATTATCATATTTTATTTCATATTCAATAAATATGCAAAAGTCAAGCTCTGGAAGCTGGGGTTGGGGTAGGCACAAGTAAAGGGCCTTGTAAAACAGTGAAACAGAATGAATAACACAACAAAAATCTTTGGTTTCACATGCTAACATGTAAGAAGTTTGCAGGAGACATACAAGAGCCAATATTTTAATAGTTGAACCATACTAGTACAAACCTATAGTTTTTAATCCTTTTATCATCATTCATTGCTCATCTGTTTAGGCTTCATAACCCTTCACACCATCATCGTCATTTTACATCCATTTTTCTATGTTTGCATGGTTTGGATGAATCTTCTCCAACACCACATCCTGCTACTTGTCGTGTTCTTTTGTCTTATCCTTTGTGAAGTTCAGCTTCCTGAGATTGGCTTTCACTACTTCTATTCATATCTTCCTTGGTCCTTCTCTTCCATTAGTTCCTTCTATTTGAGTCTCTTGGCACTTCTTCATCTACTGGTCAACATCCAGATGCATTACATGTCCATACCAGCATGGCCATTTCTCTTGTACATGACATCTGATTTTGCCTATATTCATTTTTTCTCTTTGCTCATCTGTGTCATCATTCATGCATACTGACATCATGCTTGCTTCTTTTCTTTCCAACTTTCTAGTATTCTCTGCATGTCTCACTACCATACTGCATCACAGTTCATACACATCTATCACACAATCTACTCTTCATTCAAAGATAGAATCCCCTTGATGTCAGCAGTGATAGTATTTCACTGATTTTTTTTTCACCATATTCTAATTATGGCCACTATGCTTTCAGAACATGACTCCCCACCCCCCACTGTTGATTAGATCAGACTCCTTTTATAGGACCTTCTGAACATTACAAAGAAATTGTCTTACTGATTCTCTGAGGGTTCACTAGTCCCGTACATTTACCACAGTCAAAACCTTTATTCATTGTCAGCCTGCATTTGTTTCTTCTACACCTCTTGTACACACACAGATCACACTGAATACACATGAACTTTCACAACACAGTTCTATATTATTACCTACATGCAGTTACATATATTTACAATATTTGCTCTGATCTCATTACACATACAGACCCATATCTCAGGCAGCAGTTTTCTGTAGAACACTAATCATGAAGTATTGAATTTAAGCAATTAATGACACCACATCACCATCATTATCATCATTGTCAACATTATCATCAGTTATTTTACTTCCAACTTGTCTATGCCAGCAAACTCTCATGAATAAACAGAAGTTAGCTTCCAGTGAGTCAAGTCAATGATTAGGTTTCAAATTTTAGCTGTAAGTGTTTTTACTTCACTTGTCTCCAAGGCCCTTGTTAAAATTAAGGACACTACACAGTCACATTTTCCATACCCTGAAGTCAAGAAAACTTCCTCCCACCCTTTCATAAACATTTTTGATTATAGTCATGCATAGAATGATATCATTCAGTGTTTGATATCTTTACTTATATTTCCTCTGTGAGTGGTTTAGAAGCTCACTTTACATCTACATGAGTACAGATTTAGTCCTTCTATATGGTACCCTGGGAAAGTGTCTTCTATCATAACCTTGGGTTGGCCAAAGCTTTTTTAGACATATTGCTTCATGTCTGTCACAATACTACAGATCTAATAGGCCAGAGTTTATTATAGTTTCTCTGGTGTTATAAGTGACCAATAGTACAATACTTTCCTTTTGAATAGGATGTCAGTTTGTTGCAGGGTTAAAACCCAGCTGTTGTTGGAACTCACTTTTCACTGAGTGGACTGAAGCAATATAAAATGAAGTGTTTTGTGCAAAAACACAATGTGTTGCCCAGTCTAGGAATTGAGATTATGACCTTACGATCATGAATCCAAAAACTGTGCAGAAGTCCTGTTCCCATTCTTAGGTAATAGACTTACTCCATTATATGGTTGCTTTTAATGAGGTCCATTAATATTGCAAAGATTCTAGCTAGATTTCTGGTTAGTTTTCTTCTCACTACTTTCAGAAATCCTGGGAGGGGGGGAAATATCATAGATGCCGCACTTCCTTCTTTGAATAAACCATTAAAACAATAAATGAAACAAATTTGACAAATACACCCAAATTGTCATGAAGAGGTTGTTGTTGTTGTTGTTTGTGAGTTGTATGCCTTTCTAGGATTATGATATCTAGAGTGTCCTTCTTATTTGAAAATGGCAGGGTGTGTGACATGAGGAATATTTGGATGCTATTTCTTGCAGATCATTCACTGTGGCTCTTCATTTGGTGTTCATGAGATGGCCATATGGCTGGTTAGCAGGATCAGTGTGAAGGTCAGTTGTGTTCTCTCATGATATATGGAAGGAAGAGAGTGGAGGGAGAAAGAAATGAATAATACATCATCTACAGAAAACAAGTTGCATCTAGACAAAATTTTGTTTACATTCTAAGTAATCTTTTGTTGCTTTATTTCAGCATCATTTGAAAGTGAAGTGAGTTCTGATGAGATAAGTAACGATGAAACTGATCAGTTCACTCCTCATTTTAAGATTTCAAAAAGTCTCTTGTGGCTTTTCAGTGCGACTAAATAAACACATATAGTTGCATCTCTGCATATTTGTATTTAATTCCATATGGTTAAAGCCAGCAACTCTAAAACACAAGAACTCTTTTAGTTGGTATTCTTTATTTACAGTCTTTTGTTTGTTTTTCTTTATAATAATTCTGATTTCCTCTTCTAAAAGAATTTAATTTATTGATGAGTGTCACTGCTAATTATAGCCTACTCCTTACTTAATTATCCACCAATCAGAATTTTATATATTTCCATAGAAGTTAGGTCAATTTGACATAGATTATTTTGGCCTTTTTATAGTTTATTATCTCTCTTTTTAATTTAAAAAAATTTTTTCTAATGAACTAATTTATTTCCAACTGAGAAGATTCTAGGTTCATGGTAGAGGTGTAGCTCATATTTTTATCTGTTGTTGTTGATGGGGTTGTTGTTGTCTTAATTTTAAGATACAAAACCATGTGTCAAAATAGAAATCTGCAATGGTAATACTTTGAGTCATTGACTCAATATGACACACAGATGTTACTGTTGTAGTATTTGTGATTGCTGTTGTAATTATTGTTGTAGTCAATGACAATCATGATGGATGTGGTGGTGGTGGTGGTGGTGGTGATTTTTCTCAGTTATGTCATCCAACTCTCCCCCCATCACACTTGCACACACACACACCCTACCCGCAACACACACGCTCTCCTTCCTCTCTTAAAATTCTAATAGGTGGCTTTCACTCTAGTTGTCTGACACACTAACATCTTTATTATTACCGAAAGTAATTACATTAACACTACTACTACTACTATTACTACTACTATGCTATTGTTTATCCACTGTTTATTGTGTAATTATGTGACGACATATTGTAGAACAGGTGCCTTGTTTGATCATCATTGATTGTTTTGTAAATGTTGATTTATAACATACACACTGGAGACCCGATTGATTATATCGACCTCAGTATTTGTTTGGTACTTATTTTACCAAACCTGGAACAATAAAAGGCAAAGTTGACCTGAATACTGCAAAACACATCTCAAAAAAATGTTTATCAATTTTTAGGGTATTTATTAAAGCTAAATACATATGATGTAAGAAGTGAATAGTAGCTCTGAATTATTGCAAAATGTAAATGGATGTACTTGGCAATGAATATTTGTAGTAGCAGTTTCTAAATTATGGAAGCAATAAAAATAAAAATGAATTTGTTCCTAGAAAGATTGTTAGTTCTTCCTTCAATATGTTTTGGCTGTTATTTTTTCTTCTTACTCCTGGGAAAATAGGGTGGGGCACTCTGCACCTTTATTTTTTCAGGATCTCTAAGACTGGTGGGGAAGATTAAAGAAAGTTATCTTCAAATCAAAAACCTGGTTAAAATGCTTGTAACAGAGTGGACCAGGTAGTAGCAATATTAAACAGTGTGACAGATTGTTGACTACCCCAAGAACTCAGAACATAGATCTGGAATATACACCACAGGACATTGTCTGGCACTAACAATTCCATCAATCCTCTGGTAGTCAGCTTTATTGACTCTTGAAAGATAAAAGGCAAAGTTGACCTCAGCAGGATTTGAACTCAAAACAAATTGAGAATGCTGGAAATGTTGGATCTGTGAGTAAAGCTAGAGTGACTAATGAATATTTAAGCAGATTTTAGAAGTTATAGAGATCAAAGCACTGCCAGTGCAACATTTTGGACTTGACATTTGAAGAGATCCGCAACTTGGGCATCATGCAAGAAAGATACTAAGAATTACTGGTAACGTACTCTGCAGTAGTAACACTAGGATAGAGGCATAAGATCAGTCCAGATGGCCTTTGAGAATCATATCATATCTCTTAGACAAAACTTACTGGATAGCAGAAGAGATGTGCACATCATACTATTACTCAACAGTGAAAATATCTTAAAAGTAGGTAAATAACCCCCCCCCCCCGTCATTAGTACTCAATGTGTACATCTATTCCATATAAATCAAGGATGGCAGGTACTTGGAGAAGAAACACTCATATTACCAGCAAAAAATTATGCATGGGTACATATCCAACAAGCTACAGAATACAAACAACATTAACAAAAATAGAAACCCCTCCTAGACCTGTATTAGATTTATTATATCCTATGTAGAATGATACATCTTTGCTATTCAAGGGTAGGAGATCAACAAATGTGATAACAATACCTCTAGATTTCCATATTGTGATAGAAAATGTTGATTGCATTCCAGTGTGAAAGATATCACCCATATCATCAGCAGCTATCCAAAAATATCCACAAGGTACTATCTTCCTATAAAACAAGACATTGTTACCATAACTATTTGCAATGTTATCCATAAATTGTTCTACTTGTAACCCCAAAGTCACTCACAAACCAGAATGTATTTACACCTTAAAAACTAAGGAATACCAGTAGAACATTCCAGTCAAACAGCAGACTGGTTGATGCAAATACAATGGCCCTGATATTGTTCTGTGTGGTTGAGGTCAGCTGCCCAGTGGTTGTGAATGTTTTGCCCAAAGAAGTAGAGGAAATGTATTGTGAACTAATGTGGAACTCATCATTCTTGTATCCAGAAAATGCATTTTCATTTGTACAAATATCATAGATGCACTGAGCTATGTAACAACAGGTTTGAGTAAAGGTCTTGGATTGGTGGAGGTTTACAAATATTTAAAAAGGCGACAAAGTAAATTGACTCATCCCCCAGAACCAATCAATTAGTGATACTATGAGAACTGTAAAACATAACCAAAAATTCTTCATTTGAGCTTCCGAGAAGAAACATACATTCAATCATGTGTGCATATGATGTCCATACACACACACACACACACATGTACATAAAGTGTAAGCTCTTGAGTGCATGTACCAAGGAGATGCTCATTTCATAAGTGCAAATATATCCACACATACATCTACATATACAGGGCCATTTTAAAGGCACAGGTTCACCAGACAGTTGTCCAGGGACCCTACGGGTCTAGAGGCTCAATTCTGACCTATGAATGTGGTGGACTGCTGTCAATAAATAAATACTATAGGGTTCAGTGCAATGATTAACTCGGGGGGTCTACAATGCTACTAAGGTAGCTCTATACATATATGCTCTCACTAACGCATTCAGGTTATATTCACAAATGCCTGAGACTGTCTTCACTCAAACAATAAGACTTGGTACTCTTACTGACCAGCTTGTATTACACAAAGACAATCTTCAATAAATCTCAAAGACAAACATAGATACATGCCTCTATATGTGCTTATATTTGTCTGAAGCATGTGTGGGTTTATATCAATAGCTGTGTGTGTGTGTGCATGTGTGTGAAGGAATGTTTTTGTGTGTGTGTATATAAATACCTGCATACATGTTTGTTAATTTACCATATCAATGAGTCGGGTCAACTAATAAAGTGGGTGTGTAATTATTTTTACAACTAAGAGGTTTGTTTTGTTGTTGCTGTTGGTGGTGATAGTAGTGATGTTGTTGTTTAACCCCAGGTCAGCCTCAATTGAGCAAACCTATGATTAAAGATATTCCAAGCGTAACCATCTTTTACTTTTTCTTTCTAGGGTATAGTGGATTTGGTAGAAAGAAACTGAAAGAAGCCCATTGTATGTGTGTGTGTGTTTGTCCCACGTCACTGCTTGACAACTAGTGTTGTTGTGTTTATGTCCTTGTCACTTAGTGGTTCGGCAAAAGAGATTGATAGATTAAGTACCAGGGCTTTAAAAATAAGTACTGGAGTTGATTCCTTTGGCTATAAAAAAAAATCTTCAAGGTGATGCCCCAGCATTGCCACGGCACAGTCAAATGACTGAAACAAGTAAAAGTAAATCAAAGAAGACAGTATATCCCAATCTACATTATCTATCATGTCCTTTTGTCTTTGGAAGACAGTGAATGAGCAGTTCGAAAGAAATTTGACTGCTATTTCTGCTAAGTCAAGTGAGTTTCCTCAAGTGCTCAGATAAACAACTTGCCTACAATTGATAGTTCTGGCACTTCCCATTTTCAATGATTTATAGTATGTCTGTCTGTCCCCTAGTAACTGTCAGCTACAGCTGTTGTTGACCCCTCTTGTTAGACTGGTAGCCTTTGTAATAAATATTCTCTAATCACTCTGGCAATTAACATCATAAATACAAGCATTTAATTAACCATTATTACTGCGACCATGACACAAATTGAGAGAAAATACATTATAGGATGGTGGTAGGGGTATTTTTTTGTATTTTTGTTTATTATTTGTTATATTGTCATTGTTTCATTGAAACCAGCCTCACAGACATTCCTATAAATTATTTGTAGTAGTAGTAGTAGTAGCAGCAGCAGCAGCAGTAGTAGTATATGCCATTGTTTCAGATAAATGATTACAATACATGCAATGATTTGTTTGACTCCTGGTCAGCCCTTGACCGTGCAGAACTGTGACCATTTGTGGTCCAGCCATAACCATCCTGTCTCTTACACATTGTCTTGTCTAGGGTTACATTATCCTATGTGATCTTAGCTTTGTTTTTTTGCTGTATTTTTTACAAATGTAGGATGTGATAATGAAGATTTTTGACTGCTATTTCTAGCAGATTGAGCAAACACATAGAGCCTCCACTTCCTTCTTGCCTCATCCCATGCAAAGCAATTATAATCGTTGTTGTTATTGTTCTTATTTAGCCCCAGGTCATTCCTGGTGGAGCAGACCTATGATCAGAGACATTCCAGCTATGACCATCCCATTTGTTTTCCTATGTAACCCAGGACCACATTATCCAATGTGTTCTTTTATAACATGGGAAGGTGTGATTTGAGGGAAATTTGGCTGTTTTTTCTAACAGATTGTGCAACAATATATAACCTCCCTTTTCATGCCATGCAAATGAATCAACATCATTAATCTCCTCTTTCCATATGTTAAATCATTAAATCTAACTGGCTGTTGGAATTGAACCCTAAGTAAGCCAATAGCCACTAAACCACCTCCCATTCCCACTTGTCTATAGGCTCTAGATATCCCAAGATAATCATTTAACCATTTAATACCATATAAACTACCCCCCATTTCCCATTTAGCTTGTTTAATATGCAACATACACAAACACACATATGCACATAGTGCATATATCTATATACATAGATAACATACATACATATATGTAGACATATCTATTTATATATATATATATATATATATATATATACACACACACATAGAAATATGTATGTACACATATACATAAAAATATATGACATGTATAATATATATACTTACATATATATATATATATATATATATATATATATATATATATATATATATATATTATAGATAGATAGACAGACATACTGATATATGATTCATGTATTTAGGCTCCAGTGATTCACAAAGATTATACGGCAATACATTATTGTGCCCACCCCCTCCTTTCTTGAATAACTTTGTCCTTTCTTTCTCTCTTCCTCTCTCTCTCTCTCTCTCCGCCCTCTCTCTTTCTCTTTCTCCGTATATATGCATGTGTATGTGTGCATATATCTATATACATTTTATCACAAATACTTTGTTTGTTTCGCAGTTAATGGACCCAAGTAAATTTCATCTCCTGAGAGAGTAACATTACAAACTATTTTACCCAATTATTTACCAAAGTATTTACTCAATTACGAACTCTTTCGTAAAATCTTCCTCTCTACATAACAAGCACAAACGTCTCTTCCTCTTTCCATCACCATCATCATCATCATCATCATCCTTTTTTCATTTGTCTATATTCCATCAATTAGAGTCTGTCTGGATTTCATTTGTTATCGTCCTACCCTTCCTACCTGACATCACTAAAGCCAAGTTTGCATATAATGGGTGTGGTATCATGTAAATGTGTGTTATATTAAATTATATACATATATATGTGTGTGTGTGTTTGTATGTATGTATACACCCCCCTCCCCCCAACACACACACAATTTATGCATGTGCAATTAGAAAATGAAGCTTTTCCAATCTGAGGTCTTATTAACACCAATTTTCTGACAGAAAAAAATTATAAATAAATTTTTAAAAAACCTTTGCTTTTTCCATTAGAAATATTAAGATATGCATTATCAGAGCAATAACAACATTATCATCGAAATGGAGATTCCATTTATCATAGATTAAAAACCCTAGTACAATCTGGAGATCCAAAGTGGTTAAATTCTATATCCAAACATATTTGTTTTGTTAATATATATTACATTAGGTAAGTAGCTTGAATGTGTATGCCTAATTAGATTTACACTTGTGAGTGTATATGTATTTATGTGTGTGTGTGTATATATATATATATATATCATGAGGTAGTGAGTTCGATTCCTGGACCAAATAGTAGTGTTCTTGAGCAAGACGCTTTATTTCACATTGCTCCAGTTCACTCAACTGTAGAAATGAGTTGCAAAGTCCCTGGTGCCAAGCTGTATCGGCCTTTGCCTTTCCCTTGGATAACATTGGTTTGCAGAGAGGGGAGGCTGGTATGCATGGGTGACTGCTGGTCTTCCACAAACAACCTTGCCCAGACTTGTTCGTTGAAGGGGAACTTTCTTGGTGCAATCCCATGGTCATTCATGACCGAATCATCATCATCATCATCATCATCATCATCGTTTAACGTCTGCTTTCCATGCTAGCATGGGTTGGACAATTTGACTGAGGACTGGTGAAACCAGATGGCTACACCAGGCTCCAATCTGATTTGGCAGAGTTTTTACAGCTGGATGCCCTTCCTAACGCCAACCACTCAGAGAATGGGGTCTTAATATGTATCAAGTGATTGGTGGTCACAATGTGCATTGCATTGTTTTAACCTTTGAATGACACCACCTCACTGGTTAGGTGAGGATACCAACATTCCCCCTTGATCAAAGAGAGATTAGAGCAATGTGAAATGAAGTGTTTTCCGCAAGAACACAATGCACTGCCTAGCCTGGGAATCGAACCCTTGATCTAACAATCATGAGTGCAACAGCCTAACCACTATTGTCGTCTTTATTTTAATGTCCACTTTTCCATGCTTGCATGGATCAGACAGAGTTTTTACTGAAGCAGATTTTTTATGACTGAATGTCCTTTCCACTGCCAACCCTTACCTCTTTCCAAGCAAGGTAATATTTCCTCATAGCCAGACATGTTTTCACAGAACATGGCAAACGAATGACATTCTCTTACAACATTATGCGATGTCAAGACAAGGAGGCACAAACATACATACACTTGCACATACATGTATACATACATATAAATATATATATATATATATATATATATATATATATATATATATATATATATATATATGTATACACGTACACAATGGGTTCTTCTTAGTTTTGTCGACCACATCCACTCACAAGGCTTTGGTTGACTTGGGATTATAGCAGAAGACACTTACCCAAGGTCCCACATAGTGGAGCTGAACCTGAAATCATACACCTGAAATGTAAGCTTCTTCACCGCACACAGCCATGCCTGCACCTATATATATATATACACACACACATAAGGAAAAGAATCTGAAAATGCAGGAGTCTTTGAAAAGTATTTATCAACTTAACTGGTTTCACTTATCTAAAAAGATTTTCAAAAGTAAAGTATGAGACTTTGTGTACCCTCTGTGTTGTGTCAAAAAATAGTTTACATAAAAACATTCAGATCAGGTAATAACATTTTTTACAATGATAAGAAGATAAAGATTAGTTTACATAAATATATCCAAGTCAAGTAATAGAGTCTTTGACAAGAAGATAAAACATGTCTGGTTTGTCATTCAGTGGGTGCTAAAGTGTTTAGTCTAACTGTGGTCAGAAATCGTAATTGTTTGCATCTTAAATTGTAAAAGGTGAGGAGTAATAACAGACCATTTATAGTTCTTGGGTCTGCTGTAGAGTCTCACATCTGGATGAAATTTGACAGTTACTACTATTTTATACAGAGACGGTGGCTCAAAATTGCCTTCTTTTTAAAAAACAATGTGGTTGATTGATGGCAGTCACGTGATCAAAAGATGATTCTGTTTTTAAAAAAAGGTGGCTTAGAATTGTTTTCTCTTTAAAAATAGTGTAAGTGGTTGATGGCAGTCACATGAACAATAGGTAGTTCACGATTGTTCTGATTTCAAATAGTTGTTGTGGAGTCAAGAAAGGCTTGTTTGGTGAGCTGGTTCTGTTATGGTTCAGTAGTTTTAGGTGTGTTTTGGGGTTTATATGTATAGCTCATAAGTAAAGAATGGTGTTTTATTTGTGTGCATGTGTGTGTGTTGCAGTTGTCAGAGCAGTGTGTATGTGTACATGTGTATGCCTGTGTATGTGTGTGTTATATTTATCAGAGTGGTGTATGTATGTGTGTACTTATGTTTTACGTGTGTGCTTCAGGTGCTGAAACACTACATATATGGTAACACAACCATGTGAGTGAGTTCCTTGGCACAGCACATACAATGAACCCTTTCTGTGATCATTCAGCCTGTTAGAAATAGCAACTAGATGTCCCTCAAACCACACCCTCCTATCTTAAATAATGATACATAGCACAATGTAGTTGCTGATATACAAAATTATAGGCTGACCATTTCTAAAAAATATTTGGTACACAAGGGAGTAGGTCAACAGAATTGTCGGAGATTTGGACAGAATTCTTGTGTATTTAGTTCTGGCCCTTTATGTTCTGAGTGCAAATACCACCAATCTGAACTTTCTTTTTCATCTGTCTGGTGTCAGTGAAATATCATACTAGTCAAGTGCTGGAGTTGTCACTGGTGTCTCATAAGATTCTTTGAGTAAAAAACCATGCTCTGAGAATCCTACACAAATCATCTTTGTGTTGTCTGCACTTTAAGAACTGGCAAGAATGTGAACTGTATTGGACATAGTTTTCTTGTAAAGATCAGCTACACACCAGAAGTTATAAGTAAAATAGAAATATTGCTTCTTGTCTTGATAGACAATATATAGTGATATTGTTTTATCATTGTCAGTTAAAAGAACAATCAATCAGAAGAATAACTTTTCTCAGTGTATATTCATAGAACTGTCTACATTTGAGAAAAGTATATTTCACTTCTCATAGCATTAGAAAGTCAATGTAAAATATTGTGTGTGTGTTAGTAACAAACTGGAAGAAGGAGTGCTCAACACCGGGAAGGCGCATAAGCAAGTCTTTTTAATATAATTTTATTGTTACTTTTATGCTATCGAAGCTTTCCTGATGACATTAAAGCTTTAATAGTTGAGTGTCATTCATATTTTGAATCCTGGTTGAAAAATGCTGATCTCTTTTAACTGAAAACTTTTGGTCCCAGAGCAGAGAACTAACAAGAATTCTATTCAAAGTACATATGTAAATCATCATCATCATCATCATTTAATATCCATTTTCCATGTTGGCATGTGTTGGACGGTTTGACAAGAGCTGGCCAACCAAACTATCCAACCCATCTCAGCATGGAAAATGGACATTAAATGATGATGTGTGTGTGTGTGTGTGTGTGTGTGTGTGTGTGTGTGTGTGTGTGTGTGTGTGTGTAAGCAGTTGTCCATAATTTTTTTTAAAAAAAGCACACTCAATATGAATGATAGAGAGGTTATATTTTTTTGCATATTGGCAAGAAGTATATTACTAATTATGGCATATTGGTGATTAGAATGTTACTGTCAGTTTCTCATTGACTATTTCACATAGGCAATATTGATGACTTTTAGAAGATCTGTCAATATTGCCCAAGTGCAGTAGTTGGTGCAAAACCAACAGTAACATTCTGACAAGTTATGTGCCATAACTAGTAATATACCGCTTGATCATATATATATATATATATATATATATATATATATAGGCGCAGGAGTGGCTGTGTGGTAAGTAGCTTGCTTACCAACCACATGGTTCCGGGTTCAGTCCCACTGCGTGGCACCTTGGGCAAGTGTCTTCTACTATAGCCTCGGGCTGACCAAAGCCATGTGAGTGGATTTGGTAGACGGAAACTGAAAGAAGCCCGTCGTATATATGTATATGTATATATAGATGTGTGTGTTTGTGTGTCTGTGTTTGTCCCCCTAGCATTGCTTGACAACCGATGCTGGTGTGTTTATGTCCCCGTCACTTAGCGGTTCGGCAAAAAAAGACCGATAGAATAAGTACTAGGCTTACAAAGAATAAGTCCTGGGGTCGATTTGCTCGACTAAAGGCGGTGCTCCAGCATGGCCACAGTCAAATGACTGAAACAAGTGAAAGAGTGATATATATATAAATGTATGTACATATACATATACATGCATGTGTGTGTATGTATACATTCATACACACACATGTGTGTATGTATATATACACACATGCACTCTTGTAGTTTTGCAGTGATTTTCCAATGTTATATTTTGTGAGATACTTTTTCAAATATTTATTTTTGTCATAAAAATAACCAAACACACACACACACACACACACACACACACACACACACGAACATCATATATATGATACAGGCAGATGGTCATATCCACACATATATTTAAGCAGTTACATAGATAGATATTGATATATAAATGGCACAAAGACAAGATATCCTAGCGCATCTGACAGTTTTCAACTCGGTTTACATCATCAAGTATGCACACCTCTCTTAACAAATATCTTTGAATTCTGACTTGCTTCCAGCTTGGGAAGATCAGAAGTGGTACTAAACTGGATTGTCAAGTCTCCAGCAGAAATAAAGAGTCTTCTCTCTTCTATACTATTTCATCATCCTCATCATTTAATGTTCATTTTCTATGCTGTCATGGGTTGGACAGCTTGACAGGAACTGGCACGGCCAGGGGCCGCACCAAATTCCATAGTCTGTTTTGGCTTGATTTCTATGGCTGGATGCCCTTTCTAATGTCAACCACTTTACAGAGAGTATCGGGTGTTTCTTATGTAACACCAACAGGAGTGCTTTTTATGGGGTCCCTGCCATCTCCATTTGTGCAAAGCAAACATAACTAAAAGAGTGAATGGGATAGCGGATATATATATATATATATATATATATATATATATATATATATATGGTCAGTATTAAGAGGGAGCAATAGGTGTTCATCATTTTTATGAGTGATGTGGGGAAAAAGGAATAACATGATATAATATGTATTCTCTGTGTTTTTTGTTTATGTCTTGCTTCCTGTCATTTGATAAGAGATAAAATTATAATATCGTGTTTACACACACCTCAGAATTCTCCCAAGACATATCGCAGCTGCCTGTTCATTTGACCGAATTTTCAAGTATTAATGCATTATACAGATAGATATACACAGTCACCACCATACCAGAACCCCACACATGCACACAGGGGATTCCAAAATCAGTCCTTTGTTGCTTCCTTTTACTGCTAAAACTTTGACAAACACAAACACACTCACACACACACATACACAACTACATATACTCACATATATATTTAATACCTCTCTCACACACACATACATATATTTATACAGACACACACACATGTATATATGACAACAATCCACTCACATCCAAAAATGACCATTACTTACTATTTTAAGAATCATGCTTCTTGAAGCCTCCTAGGCTCTTACATGCCTTACAAGCAAGACTGTATATGTGCTCATTGTGTAATAACACCATATCTTTTGAATAAATTTGAAAACTTCCTTGCATGTATTACATGTTATGTAATCTTTTGCTATGATTTTACTACTGTCAGTATAATGACTTGATTTGTGGCTAGTCCACCCAGGCCTAGAAAGGGACTAACAGTCCTAAATAACACGGATATATGTATGTATATCATCTTTATCATCATCATCATCATCATCGTCATCATCATCGTCATCATCATCATTGTTTAACATCCGTTTTCTCTACTAGCATGGGTTGGACGGTTTGACTAAGGTCTGAAAAGCCAGTGGCTGCACCAGGTTCCAATCTGATCTGGCAATGTTTCTACAGCTGGGTGTCCTTCCTAACGCCAACCACTCTAAGAGTGTAGTGGGTGCTTTTTACATGCCACCGGCAGAAGAGCTAGTAAGGCAGGCTTGGCATTGATCATGTTTGGATATTGCTTTTTACATGCCACTGGCATGGGGGCCAGTCAGGGGCTACTGGCATCGGCCATGTTCAGATGGTACTTTTTACATGTCACTGAAACAAGAACCAGACAGAGGGCACTGGCCACAGCTACGATTTTGGTTTCCTCTTTTATCTTTCACTTGTTTTAGTTTTCAGACAGTGGCCATGCTGGGGCACTGCCTTGAAGAATTTTAGTCAGATGCATGAACCCCAGTACTTATTTTTAAGCCTGGTACTTATCCTGTCATTCTTTTTTGGCTGAACCACTAAGATACAGAAACGTGAACACACCAACACTGGTTGTTAAGCGGTGATGGAAGACAGACACACGCACGCACGCACACGACATGCTTCTTTCAGTTTCTATCTACGAAATCCACTCACAAGGCGTTGGTTGGCCTGAGGCTAATAGTAGAAGACATTTGATCAAGGTGCCATGCAGTAGACTGACAATAGCTTAACTGGCCAGAATTCCAAAGTCATTGTCAATACTATTCTTGTTAAAGAATAATAAATTTCTACTCTACCAACTGTATTGAGTAATCTTTTGATTTAATGTAAAATAGTTTTTATAATAACATAAAAACAAACATTTGTAAACATACATACATACATACATGTATGTATGTACATGTATATACATACATATATGTATGTACATGCATACGTACATGTACATATATATATATATATATATATATATATATATATATATAGGAAAAATACTGAGAAAGACTTGAAAATGTACCAAAATTTTCTTTTATATATATATATATTTTTTGTGTAATTAAAACAAGCTTAACTTTTAAACACAAGTAGAGATTAATGTGTTTAATATGTGTTTATATGTATAAAAAATATAAATATAAAGATATATTTTAATGGAATAAATGTTCATAGTTTAACTGAAATTATATTGGTATACATATTCTTAAGGTGAGTTTGGCATATATATATGTATGTGTGTGTATATATATAAACATGCCTGCACACACACACACATATATATATTCTTTTATTTGTTTCAGTCATTTGACTGCGGCCATGCTGGAGCACCCCAGGACTTATTCTTTGTAAGCCTAGTACTTATTCTATTGATCGCTTTTGCCAAGCTGCTAAGTTATGGGGATGTAAACACACCAACATCGGTGTCAAGCGATGGTGGTGGGGACAAACACAGACACACAAATACATACATACATACATATATATATATATATATATATATATATATATATATATATATATATATATATATATATATATATATATATATACATACATATATATATATACTACAGGCTTATTTCCGTTTCCATCAACCAAATCCACTCACAACACTTTGGTCAGCCTGAGGCTATAGTAGAAGACACTTGCCCAAGGTGCCATGCAGTAGGACTGAACCCAAAACCATGTGGTTGGGAAGCAAGCTTCTTACCACACAGCCTCTCTTGCACCTATATACATATAGGTGCAAGCATGGCTATTAAGAAGTTTGCTTCCCAACCACATGGTTTCAGGCTCAGGCACACTGCACAGCATCTTGGGCCAGTGTCTTCTACTATAGCCCTGGACCAACCAATGTCTTAGGAGTGAACTTGGTCGATGGAAAATATGTGGAAGTCTGTTGTATCTTTATGTACATATGTATATATCTGTCTTTGCATTTGTCCTGCCTCATTTGACAACTGGTGTTGGTTTGTTTAAATTCGTCTGAACTCTGCAGTTTAGCAAAAATACATGCAGAAAAATAAATACCGGGGTGGATGTAGATTTGTCTTGGTTAAACCCTTTGAGGTGGTACTCCAGCATGGCCAGAGTCCAATGACTGAAAAAAACCATTAAAAGATGAAAGAAAACATTAAAAAGATACACAGCAGGCAGAAATATGAACAACTGAAAAACCCTTAAAGACTGTGCTCCAGTATGGCCACAGGTCAGTGCCTAAAAGCAGTAAAGTAACACACGCACCCTCACACACATGCATGTACAAACTTCAGCTGTTTGCTTTGGTTATTCCGCAGAGACGTTTTTCTAACAAAAGACTTTACATAATATATTACTGACATATTACACAATTTCCTTGTCTTTATGCCATACTAAACCAAAATCTTCACATAAATATATTTGAATAATTCTTTTACGATTCAGTTGCATGATTTCTTTCTGTTCTTGTAGTATATTTGCTATCATTTATTCCTTAGGGATTTTGCTTTATGGAAACTGATTCCAATATTCTATTGTAAATCATTTATTTGCCTTTAAAATCTCTGTTCTTTCAAAACATAACCAATATTTTCTATAATCCATGCAACCCTGATACCATACCATATTCTTTACTTTTTGGATATTTTTCCATTTTGGTTTCTTTTTTTTTTTTTTTTTTTTTATATATTCTTTATATTTAATCATTTGCTTCTATTTGAGAAGAATCACTCTCTCACATGACTACTCCCTCTCTTTCTCCCCTTACTCTCTCCTTTCCTCCCACTCATACATGCAAGGGTTGACATTAGGTAGGCTGCATTGAAGCATTAAATCTTTGCCCCAATTTTCCATGCTCTGCTACACATTGTTTTTACTTCACCCCTCTCTCTCCCTCCCTCTCTCTCTCTCTCTTTCTCTCTCTAACAATATGTTAGAGGTGACACATAAGCCTCTTTCTGTTGCAAGCATGACAAAACACATGTCAGATGAAATGATGATGATGATTGTGATGACAATGTGGTGGCGGTGGGAGAAAAGTTTTCGATGATGTAAATGGGAACCAGTTTCTTGGAATGTTTGACAAATCTTATTTTACAGTATTCACTCTGTATCTATCTATTTCTCTCTCTCTCTCTCTCTCCCCACACACACACACACACACACACACGAGACAGACTGACTGACAGGCAGCAACAAGGAGGGAAAAGGAATAAAAATAGTAAATATGGTAAAGAACTTAACACCATTTCATTCAGTCCCTCAGTTCTTGTGTCAATAATCTTTTTAATTTCAATCTAATCACTGATGTATTTATCTGGTTAATTAGCAAAACTTAGTAAAGAAATAGTACCAGCAATTTACTGGGGTAAATCAGTTACTCAATCATATCTACAAACTTTTTTTTCTTTTTTCTTTTCTTTCTTTTATTTGTTTCAGTCATTTGACTGCGGCCATGCTGGAGCACTGCCTTTAGTCGAGCAAATCGACCCCAGGACTTATTCTTTGTAAGCCTAGTACTTATTCCATAGGTGTCTCTTGCCAAACTGCTAAGTGACAGGGACGTAAACACACCAGCATCAATTGTCAAGCGATGTTGGGGGGACAAACACAGACACAGAAACATATACATATATATATATATCATCATCATCGTTTAACGTCCGCTTTCCATGCTAGCATGGGTTGGACGATTTGACTGAGGACTGGTGAAACCAGATGGCTACACCAGGCTCCAATCTGATTTGGCAGAGTTTCTACAGCTTGATGCCCTTCCTAACGCCAACCACTCCGAGAGTGTTGTAGGTGCTTTTACGTGCCACCGGCACGAAGGCCAGTCAGGCGGTACTGGCAACGGCCACGCTTAAAATGGTGTATTTTACATGCCACAGGCTTCTTTCAGTTTCTGTCTACCAAATGCGCTCGCAAGGCTTTGGTTGGCCCGAGGCTATAGTAGAAGACACTTGCCCAAGGTGCCACGCAGTGGGACTGAACCCGGAACCACACAGCCACTCCTGCGCTTGAATAAAATAAAAAATATTTAAAGTAATATCAAAGAAAAATGTTTGTACCTCAGAAGAATCTAAAGTAAGAGCATTCTAATGAATAGCAAAGCTCGAATTACCAACACTCTACAATCACTGGCTCACAATGGACATGATGTTTAACCTCTTAGTGTCTTATATTGCTATTACAATGGCCTTTGTTCATCTGAACCAGCTACGTGAAATACCATTACTTCCAAGACCCACTTGTTCTGAAATAGCAGCCTGAATCCCATCTCTTCCAAGACTCACTCTGTTCATTCAGATCCTGAGTGCCTTTAGCTGAATCCACTTTGTTGTGAGCCTTCAGGTCAGGCCTCTGGAGTAAGAATCCATTCCTCCCTAATTTCCTCCCTCCCAGCAGTCATGGAGGTCTTGTTAACTGTGATGAGTACTTCTTCCTCCTTGTACTAAAGAACCATTTCTCCTCTCAGTAACAACAACCTTCCAAAATTTTCTGCCCTTGAACATATTTTTACCTCCAGTCACCTATGTACAGATGTTTAAACTGATTATATAGAGGACGAGATAAGCTACTGTCCTTCTTCATCGTTGTTCGTTAACCCCAGGCTAGTCTTGATTGACAAAGCCTATGATCATAGGTGTTCCACCCTTTACCATCCTGTTGTGTTCTCAAATATAGTGTATCTAAGACTACATAATTCATCATCATCTGTCCAGTCTCCATGCTGGCATGATTTGGATGATTTGACATGAAGCTGGCTAGCAGGGAGCTTTACTGGACTCCAACACTCTGTTGTGGCATAGTTTCTATGGCTAGCTGCCCTTCCTAATGCCAACTTCTTAACAGAGTGTGCAGGATGTTTTTTACATGCCACCATCGTGGGTGCGTTTATGTAGCACCAGCATCAGTGCATTAACACAGCACTGGCACAGGTGCCTTTTAAGTGGCACTGGCACCTGAAAGGACAAGCTTGTATGTGTGGAAGACAGTGATTTTTACTTGGCTTGACATATCTTATCAAGTACAGCAAATTGCCATATCTCCCTATCCCTTGTCATTTCCTCAGTGAGGTCCAGTGTCTGAAGATTGTTTCTCATCGCTTCATCCCACGTTTTCTTGGGTCTCTCTAGATCAGCTTTGTTCCACCAGAGTTATGGTCAAATATGTTCCAGCCATGACCATCCTACCTTTTGTACAGACAGTGTATCAAATATTATACTAGTATATATGCCCTTTCTCTTTTAAACTAATTTGTTTTTTGAATGGAGAAATATTCCCTTGTACTTTTGATGCATGTGTGGATATGTGTGTGTGCATGTTTTATTATTACATATATATTAATTATTTTTCATAAGTGTATGTATAGATATGTGTGTTATGTGCATGTGTAGATATGTGAATGTGCTGTGTAGATGTGTATGATGCATGTGTAGGTGTAGAGATAGGATGTATGTATAATATATGTCCTTGACAGTATGTATGTGCATGAAAGCTAGCATTAAATTATGATAATGATGATGATGGTGTTACACATACAATATCTATATGATGGTGTGTATGTGCATGTCATTTTGTGTGTGTGTTTGTGTCTGTGTTTCATGATAGTGATTGCATGTATATCTCTGTGTATGTGTTTGCATGTATGGATATGTATATGGCATGTGCATGTGTATATGAGTTTGTCTGTGTGTGTGTGTGTATTTACATGTTATCATGTGTGAGAAGAAGTAAGACAGGATGACAACTTCAAAATAAATAAATAGAATGAAGTCAAAGACAGATGTGATCATGAGTCAACCAACAGCAATAGCAATGTTTGGTGTGTATGTGTGTGTATCGATGTACATGCAATGTGTGTGTTTATCAATGTGTGTGTGTATACAACACTGTTGGATACCAAGGGTGGATGTAAGAATTCCACCCAAATATTCCTGTGCAGCTGTTGCTTAGAATTCTAGTTTCATGGGTGTCAAATGGATAATGCACTTCTGATCTACATCATGTGTGTGTATATATGTTTATATGTGTGTGTGTATATCTATGTCTATATATAGTCCATAGATGAGAATCAAGCACTTTCCATGTAGAATACACTTTCTGTAGTACTCAAGAGATTTAAACTTGAGCAGGTATAGAAGTAAATCTAGGGATAAGCAAGTAAGACACATCAATATATATAGTATATTAAATACATGAAATACAAAAGATATACATATGTTTACATGCAAAAAGGTCCAACTTAAGCAGAATACAAATGATATAAAGAATTAAAGGGGTTGAAGAAAAGTATTACAAATCCATCTGCTGTTTCTAGGGGGGGGGGGGGCTCAGTGGTCCAAAATAATGTTTGTAGATTGATTCCATTGTAGGGTGAGATGAACCTATGTCATCAGGGAAGAGATCTTACATTTGAGGTGATAAAAGAAAGAAGTTCAAATTCTCTATATCATTCGTATTCTATGTAAGTCAGACCTTTTTGTATGTAAACATATATACATTTTTTGCATTTCATGTATTTAATGAAATCGAAATCGAGTTAAATTTGACGACTGGCACCCATGCCAACGTCGTCTCCCTCATTGGACACGAAACTCAGCTTGCGAAGACTTATTGGGGCAAACGAAAGCGAAATTGTGATGGCATCTGTGCCCGTGGCATGTGTAAGGACTTTCGAGCGAGATCGTTGCCAGTGCCCCTGGACTGGCTCTTGTGCGGGTGGCACATAAAATATACACCATTTTGAGCGTGGCCGTTGCCAGTACCGCCTGACTGGCCTTCATGCCGGTGGCACGTAAAAGCACCCACTACACTCTCTGAGTGGTTGGCATTAGGAAAGGCATCCAGCTGTAGAAACACTGCCAAATCAGATTGGAGCCTGGTGTAGCCATCTGGTTTCACCAGTCCTCAGTCAAATCGTCCAACCCATACTAGCATGGGAAGCGGACGATGATGATGATGATGATGATGATGATCTGTCTAACTTGCTTATTCCTGTATGTCTATATATGTATGTGTGCATACATATATATAAATATATGAGAAGTAGCTGTGTGTTTGTATATGCATGTTTTTACATGTGGATGTAAATATGTCTTCTGAGTAGTTACATGGTTGATAAAGATGTTTACTGACATTCCAAATATAAATCAGCACAACAGGAAGAAATGGTCATTTGCTCTATATAAGAAAACACAACTCACTAATGCAGGATTTAAATGCCTACTGGTTCAGTGCCAACTGCACCACATGCTCTGTCACAGATTTTGAAAGACTGACATGAACTATATGTTCTGGCAAAGGTTTTAAATACATTGACAATGTGCCAACTGTCCCCATATGCTTTGGAAAAACAAACATTTTGAGCAACTGAGTTACAAATTGTGGAACTGTCTAAATGGCTTGTTGAAATTTAAGTTGTGATAATTTGCATTGATTAAATGCATAAATATTGGTTTGTGACATCGGTGCAAGGTCACAAATTTAGGTGAAGGATATAATTGATTTAAATCAACCTGTTGGAAGAATGTACAGGCTTATAATCAAAAACTGTGAGATATTTTGTTAGTGTCAGTTCTGCCAATCAGTCACTCTTAATTATCACCAATGTTGTCATCACCACTTCAGAGTGTTTCTTTAGACTGTAGTCAGTCTAACCCATGCTAGCATGAAAAGCGAACATTAAATGATGATGACAATTATGATGTAGATGCAAATGTGGCTGTGTGGTTAGGAAGCTTTCTTCCCAGCTGCATGGTTTTGAGTTCAATCTCACTACGTGGCACATTGAGTAAGTGTCTTCTCCTAAAATCCCAAGCTACTCAAAGCCTTGTGAGTGGGTTTGGTTAACAGGAACTATGTCTATTTTTTACATAATGAATTTGCCTACCATATATACTATTCTACTTTGCATAAAACTTTAGCTATATTAGTACTTCTGGCTCTCATTTTTTTAATTTTCTAGTGTGTCACTATTTTAACAAAATGATGGTACCTTTTTTAATTATAATGTTATTTTGTAAATTAAAATCAAATAATGTTTAATATTCAAATCTTATCCTTAGCTGCAATATTTTTAGTAAAAGTTTTCTTGTTCTGTACTTTACCAGATATAAGTTGTCCTGAACTTTTCCAAGTGTAATAACTTGTCCTGTAATTTTCCAGGTTTATAATCTTAAGAATATTATTTCTCTTGCTCGCATTTTTCCATGTAATCCATGTTTTTTCCTGGCTATGCTATTATGCTAATGAATAATGTGTCAAATGTGTCAATTAGTGGTGTCATTGATAATTTTTTCCTTACATCAATGATGCTGGTGACATATATTAAAAGCCCTCTTTAGAACTATATTCATAAAAAAGTATATTATCACCCTCAGATTTGAGAAACAAACACTCATAACTTTTTTTTTCTTTTAAAACTTCATTGCATGAGATTGATACCATGAAATTCCTTGAATTGAGGTCTATCATTTAAGCTTAATTAACATTTGGTTTGTTTTCAAAATAAAAAGTTAATTATACTTAAATCCAATTTTTTGCCTTACTTATATTTTTTTTTTTTGTGATATTTTACTTCACAACTTCTTTGATAACAAATTTTTGTTGCATGGGATCAAAACTATGAAATTCTTCATGCTTTCTTCTATCATTGAAGCTAAGATAAATACATTTTGCTTTTAAAATAAAAAAAGTTATTTAGATCTAAACTTGATTGGTAGTGTTACTTACTTTCCTATAATGTTGCTACAAATTTTGATGTAAACTTTTTTCTACTGGATCAAATCTCAATTTTTTTATGCCAAAATGTAGCTCAGGACCAGTCCTCTTGAAAAATGTTAACAGTTTTCAATTTGATTACGAACTGAAGTAGTGACAAGCTCTGAAAAATGCTGCGTATGAGAAAATTGCGACCTTAAGAATATTATTCAACTACTATCGTAGTTGAATGATATAGAAGAATAGAGGTATAGAATACCTGTCAAATCAATACATCTGAAAATTTATTCTAGCACAATGTTATCAAGGTAACCAAAAACAAGTTAAATTCAAAGCGAACTGAGATAATATCTCTGATACATGAATGCATACAAAAAGAATGTTAAGAAGAAATATAATAGTCTAAGAAAAGCCAGTTAGTATTTAAAGTTATGATGACGTCAGTAGATAACAAAAGAATTTTAAAAAAATGAATTTAGAAATTTTATGTCATGACATTTAGTTATCTATCTTATTAATATATGCTAAAAAAACTTGAGAAAAATTATGCTTATATTATATATATATATACACATATGTAGTGTGTGAGAGTGTGTGTATATATATATGAAAGTGTATGTTTCTGTGAGAGTGTGTGTTTGTTTATGTGAGTGTGCATATGTTTATGTAGTGTGTGAGAGTGTATGTTTATGTCTCCTTGTCTTTTCATTGCATGATTAGTTTTCGTAAATGAGTTTCACTGTCATACAAGTAACATTATTTATTTCCAATGTTCTGCAAAAACATGCCTGGCTATGAGTAAATATTGTCATACTTTGAAACAGGTGAGGGTTGGTGACAGGAAGTGCATCTGGCCATAGAAAATCTGCCTCAGTAAACTCTGTCCAACCCATGCAAGCATGGAAAAGAAATAATAAAATCCTGCTGTTGTTGATGATGATGATCCAAACTGCTTTGTGACTGGTGTGATAAGGAGGATACAGAAGGCAGTTGACAAAGCCAGCTTCTATATACGGCTGAAACGAGAAGACCCGAAATGGCTCAGAATGCTATTGTGGATCTCCAATTTACTATTTTCTGGCATGAACCCCCAAAAATCTTATATGGACTCTCGGGGGCTATATGGATTCTGGTTGAGAACCACTGGTCTAAACCAATGGTTCTTGACAGGGATCAATATGATCCTTGGGGGTCTGCATAAATATTTTGTTATTAAAATTTATCTGCAATAAATCTTTTTGCACTTCTGCAATACACAAAATATTTTGACAATTTTTTTTTAATATAATTTCTAACACTCTCGGAGTGGTTGGTGTTAGGAAGGGCATCCAGCAGTAGAAACTCTGCCAAATCAGATTGGAGCCTGGTGTAGCCATCTGGTTCACCAGTCCTCAGTCAAACCGTCCAACCCATGCTAGTATGGAAAGCGGACATTAAACGATGATGATGATGATGATGATGAAAGATATGATTTTTTTTAAACATCAAATTGGCTAGGAGGGTCCATCCTAGAAAGTACGAATCAAAGGGGTCCATAGGTAAAAAAAATAGTTGAGAAATATTCATCTAAATCAAGCAATGACAGAGAGGAAGGGGGCTTGAGCAGCATGCACAAGATGCCATGGTATTACCAGAAAGGAACCTTTAGAGGGCCAACTCCATATATAATCCAGAATTATGCCACACAATTAGTACTTCTAAATAGTACCCAAGTGAGCAATTACACTGATATAAGGTACCAGGAAACTGCACAACTGCTTTTGAATATTAACGGTGCAAGGTAGTAATGATGTGAAGTAGTTATTTAACAACTATAAGTGGCTAAAGAGTCATACCATGCATCTTAAATGATGACTATTGATGGCCATCAACAGCACATTGTCACAGCATTAATATACATAAGCCTAAAAAGAGCTAAGAAACATCAAGGAGCTACACTGCACCCCCCAAAACACAAAACATTGCATGCAAGACACACCATACATGTCGAGAATGCTAGGGAGTTGCATTATTAATAGCTGCCAAATCACTAGAAGCTGAGTACAGCACTTTGCCCTGATGACATTTACAGTGGCTCTAACAGGAAGCCCAAGGTATCAGTGATAAGAGGCAGACTGTAAATTACTTGATAAATATTTATGTTCTACCCCCTAGGCTGCACAGTTGTGAATACTCTTTTTTCAATTTGTAATCTAATATATATATATATATATATATACGTACATACATACACACACAAGTTTGTGTATACACACACTCACACAATAAGAAAGAAGCTGCTCTAAAAGACCAACACAAGTTATCACAGCCCCCACGGACAATCTTAATAAATATAAATTCTTTGTTGCCCTTCATGTAACTACTTATGGGGATTGAGACACACTTATGGGGATTGGAACATTGATATATGTATGTATATGTGTGTGAGGGTGTATATATATGTGTGAGTGTGCGTGTGTGTGTATATATGTGTGAGTGTGCGTGTGTGTATATATGTGTGTGAGTGTGTGTGTGTGTGTGTAAATGCAGGTATGGCTGTGTTGTAAGAAGCTTGCTTCCCAATCATATGCTTTCAGGTTCAGTCCCACTGCATGGCACCTTGGGAAAGTGTCTGGATCAATCAAAGCCTTGTAAGTGAATTTCATAGATGGAAACTGAAAAAAGGCTCATCGCATTTGTGTGTGTGTGTGTGTGTGTGTGTGTGTGTGTCTATGTGTGTGTATCTGTGTATGCCTGTGTTTGTCACTCACTACCACTTGACAACCATTGTTGGTTTGTTTATGTCCCTGTAACCTAGCAGTTCAGCAAAAGAAACAAATTGAATAAGTACTATGTTTAAAAAAAAAGGACTGGGGTTGACTTGTTTAATTAAAACTCAAAGCGGTGCCCCAGCATGGCCACAGTCAAATTACTAAACAAGCAAATGATAAAATAAAAATACATACATATCCACACACACATACACACATCTTTAGATACATAGGTATACACACATTCTCTCATGCACATATAAACATACAATTTACAAACAGGTGCCTCATTTGCACATATGTACCACACAGACTCACATACACACACACGCATAATCCATATCCCTAAATGCACATATATTATTTCACAAAAGCATATCCAAACATCCGCAAGCAAACACATAGTTACACCAATAGAAACACACACAATTCACAAATATATACTCACACATACTCATACAAGACACACACACATCCACTGACATACACTTATATACACATACAGACAATCCATCTTATGAACTGTAATCTCGTGGTAGCATTATTATGCAATATTTACACATACTTTCTAAAGCTAAATAAAACTTTGCTAATAGGATTAATTTCAACATAATTGGATTAATAAAATGAAAATTGCAGAGTCTTAGGTAGAGGAACACAAGTTCAATGATGAAATTTTATTGATTTTTGTTTTTAGACTTTTTATTTTTATGCATTCTTAAGTGAACATTTCACTCCATCAGAGGCATACACACATACACACACATACACACACATACACATACAAACACTCTCCTGGCCTTGCCAGCTAAATTGTTGGTTCTTCGTGTTCTGACATTGATGAGTTCCAGCATATCTGTTCATCTATAATTCCTTATTAATTCAATTATGGTAAAATCCAAAGATGACTTCAAACACGGGACATTAACTTGAGAAAAATTATCTCTCAAGAGTTGCTTTGTGAAAACTTCTAGTCTTATATATATAAATGAATATGCATATATAAATGAATATGCATATATAAATATATTTATATATATATATACATACACACATATATATACATATATATATATATATATATATATATATATATATACACACACACACATATACATATATATATATACACACACATCATCATCATCAACATTTAACATCTGTTTTTTCCATGCTGGCATGAGTTGGATAGCTTGACAGAAACTGGCAAGGCCAAGAGCTGCACTGACTTGATTTTAGCTTGGTTTCTATGGCTGAATGCTCTTCCTAACACCAACCATTCCCCAGAATGTACTAAGTGCATTTTAAACACACACACATGTATATATACATGTATATATACACATTATGGTCTAATACAGACCAAGTAATTAATTGGTTTAGATCAATTGAACATAAAGAAGAAACAAAATTTATCCAATTTGATATAGCTAACTTTTATAGATCAATTAACCCAATAGTACTAAACAAGGCAATGTGGTTCTTCCATAAAAAAGCAGGCCTCACTAAAGAAGAATTTAAAGTTATAACAGCAGCAAGGAAATCGTTTATTAGCTTTAAAGATAAGATATGGGTAAGGAAAGATACCCCTGGAGCATTTGATGTTGCCATGGGAAGTTCCGACTCAGCTCAAATAGCTGATATGGTGGGATCATTTATCCTCTATGAATTAAATGATCAATTCCCTAGGGTTAGGGGGGGTTTGTATAGAGACGATTGCCTGTTATATGTTAGGAATTGCTCAAACCAGGAACTACAGAGAATTAAGGGTAGGCTGGCCAGATTTTTCAGCAGAATGGGGATGGGTATAGTTTATGAAGATGATGTCTCAGTAGCAAATTTCCTAGATGTAACATTAGATATGAAGAATAAAACATATAGACCATACCACAAACCCCTAACAAACCTACAGTATATAAGTAAATCAAGTAACCATCCTAGGGCTATAATAGAAAATCTAGTAAAAAATATATCTTTAAGACTCTCCAAACTATCTGCTAACAATAGGGTATTTAATAATGAAGCTAATTTCTATAATGCAGCACTAAATAAGGCAGGATATAAAGAAAGGGTCTCCTATATTGAAAATGGTAGCAAAGGAATTGAAACAACTGACAACAACAACAATAATAATAATAATAATAATAATAATAATAATAAAAATAAGAATAAACACAAAGTAAATAAACTAAATAAACCAAAGTACCCTCATAAAAACAACATAGGTAACTTAAAATTCTTTAAAAACAATATTAATAACCATGAGGATAATAATAAGGATAATAAAATCTGGCTCATAATCCCATTTGGGAGAAATATCAGGAGTAATCTGATAGCTAAGTTTAGAGAAGTGATAGGTAGACACTTCCCAAGGAGCTCACACTATGGTAAGATTATCAACACTCATATAATCAGATTTGGATTTTCAAATACTAGGAACATAGCACAGATAATAGCAGCACATAACATTAAAATACTTGAGTCTAGGGAAACAGGTAGGAATGAGAATTTGAATAATAATAATATAAATGACAGTAATAATAATAATAATAATAATACTGGAAACAAATATGGTCGGTGAAGCAACAACCCCAAAAAAGTACCATTAAAACAACGAACTTAGCACCTGAGCAACTCTGGGCCCCTATAACAACTGAAGAGGTCACCCAGACACTGCAAAGACTAAGCAACTGGAAGGCACCTGGACACGACAAGATCCCCAATTTCTGGTTAAAACACCTGCCAGCATTGCATAAAAAGCTGGCAGAAGACTTTAACAACATAATAGCAGAACCAGAGACAATGCCTGAATGGCTCACAAAAGGGAAAACCATCTTAATCCCCAAATCCACGGAAACGGAGAAACCACAAAACTATAGACCTATAACCTGTCTCCCTACGATCTACAAAGCCTTTACTGCAATAATATCGCAGAGATTGAGTAAACACCTGGAAAATAACAACCTGTTTCCAGAAGAGCAGAAGGGATGCTGCAAGGGCTCATACGGCTGTAAAGATCAATTATTGATCAATAAAGCCATAACTGAAGACAGCCACAGAAAGAAGAAAGGCCTCAGTATGGCCTGGGTGGACTACCAAAAGGCTTTCGACAGTGTTCCCCACACGTGGATTCTGGAAACACTAGCCATAAACAAGGTGGCACCAATTATCATAAAATACATAGAGCACTCAATGAACAAATGGCAGACAGTGCTACAGCTCCAAACAAAAGAGGGACTTGTGAAAACGAAAGCCATCCCCATTAGAAGAGGAATATTCCAGGGAGACACGCTCTCTCCACTCCTGTTCTGCCTGGCACTCACACCTTTAACAGAATTGCTAAATAGAACTGGATGCGGTTACAAATGCTATGGAAAAACAGTCAGCCACCTTCTATATATGGATGACCTAAAATTATATGCAAAAAACGACAAAGAGCTAGAAACACTACTACAGACAGTACACGGCTTTACCAAGGAAATAGAAATGAAATTCGGATTAGAAAAATGTGCCAAAGCAACCCTGAAAAGAGGAAAATTAGTTAAAAGTAGCAATATAACACTAGATAAAGCCAATGAAATAAGAGAACTAGACGAAAGCCAACCATATAAGTATTTAGGAGTCAATGAACTAGAGAGGATACAACATACACAAATGAAAGAAAAAATAAAGAAAGAGTACTATAGACGAGTTAGATCAATACTAAAAACAGAGCTCAATGCTAAAAACAAGATAATGGGTATCAACACTTTAGCTGTCCCAGTTATAAGCTACAGCTACAACATCCTTAACTGGACACTAAACGAACTATGTAAAATAGACAGGAAAACAAGAAAAATAATGACAGGATATAGGATGCACCACCCAAAATCTGACATAGAAAGGCTATATATACAACGCACAGAAGGTGGCAGGGGTCTTATACAGCTAGAAAACTATTATAAAATAACCACCATAGGACTGCAAAAATACCTACTCCAGAAGCAAGGGAAACTAATACAAATAGCCACAAAACACGAGCAAAACAAAAAACTGTTTTCAGTATTTAAGGAAGCTGACAAATACAAACAAGAAATCAATCTACCTAACAAATACGAAGAAGAAGAAGAAGAAACAACAAAAGCTATAAAACAAATGAAATCCAAACTAAAACTAGAACAGCAACGGACCATGATAAAACGATGGCAAGAAAAGCCCCTACATGGTAAATACTGGGCTAAACTAAATGCGAAAGAAATAGACAGAGAAAAATCCCAGCAATGGCTGAGAAGCTCAGGACTCAAAGCAGAGACTGAAGGATTTTTAATTGCTGCACAAGACCAAAGCCTCCCCACCAGAAATTACCAAAAACACATAATGAAAAGAAATATAACAAGTAACTGTAGAATATGTGGAGATCGACAAGAAACAATAAATCATATTATATCTGGCTGCCCAGTCCTGGCTAAGAAGGAATATATTCACAGACACGACAGAGCTGGGACCTATATACACTGGAAGCTATGCCAACATTATGGAAGAGCAACAGAAAAAAATTGGTATAAACACACGCCAGAAAAGGTCACAGAAAACGAGAAAGCAACCATACTCTGGGATATGCCAATACACACAGATAGAGAAATTAAGGCAAATAGACCAGATATAGTTGTCAAAGATCATGAAGAAAAAAAATGCTTTCTAATTGATGTATCAATACCAGCAGATGACAACGTTTCTCTAAAAGAAATGGAAAAACTTTCAAAATACAAAGACCTGGAAATAGAGATAACTCGAATGTGGAATCTAAAAACAGAAACAATTCCTATCATAGTAGGTGCCTTAGGTATAATTAAAAAATATTCAGACAAATACATAACAAAAATACCAGGACTTACAAATATATATAACATACAGAAAATTGCACTACTGGGTACTGCACACATTCTACGCAAAACACTTTCAATACAGTAAACATAAGAGCACCACAGCAAACCACAGCACATACCCAAGGCGCACAGAGCTGCGCTCGGTAGTGAAGTGAAAGCACGTTATAAAAATAAAACTACTGAATAATAATAATAATAATAATAGTGAGAATGATAACAATGATGGTAATAATAATAATAATAATAATAATGATAATAATGGTGATAATGATAGTAGTAGTAATAATAATAATAATAATAATAATGGAGGTTCATTTATTAATAATAGGAGTAAGAGCATAATCACAGTAAAAGAGGTAAACCCTAGGAGAATAAAATTTGAAGGACCTAATGCGAAAGTCAAAAATATAATATATCAATGCAAAGTAAAGACTCAAACAGATACCATGACATACTTGGGGTGCACTTTAGGACAGGTATGCCGTAGAATTTCTAACCATTTCTCATGCTTTAGAGATAGGAAGAAAATGGCTAGCACTAGTCTTAGCAAATACATCTGGGGTCTTAAGGAAAGTAATAAACAGTATTCATTAGAATGGTCTATAATAGCTAGATCAATGCCATATGAGAGAGGAAGAAAGTATTGTTCGCTCTGTACGGTGGAACTGTACCACATACTCTTCTCTAAGGATAAATTGATTAATAAAGTAAAGAATAATGCTCTGAAATGTACGCATATCATAAGAGGTACATTTCGTTGGTATAAATGATCCCAAGATGTGATGAAGTACAGCATGATGTCTCATGTATGTTTATGTATGTGCAATTATGCATATATGGATGAGTGCATAAAAAAGTGTGTGTTTGTGTGTGTATATATATATATATGTATATATAGATATGTGTATATATATGTGTGTATATGTATGTGTGTGTGCATGTGTATGTATATATGTATGTGTGTTGTATTTGTATGTATGTGTGTATGTATGTATGTATGTGTATATATATGTATGTATATGTGTGTATGTATGTGTATATATATATATATATATATATGTATGTGTTTGTGTGTGTGTG